>NC_084556.2:5532500-5637500 GCF_033978685.3 Nerophis lumbriciformis
ACGTTAAACGATGCTGCGGGCCACGTAAAATGTCATGGCGGACCACATGAAATGACATGGCAGGCCACATGAAATGATTTGGCGGGCCACCTGAAATGATTTGGTGGGCCACCTGAAATGATATGGCGGGCCACAGGAAATGACGCAGCGGACCATATGAAATTTCATGGCGGATCACATGAAATGATGCAACGGACCACATAAAATGGCATAGCAGGCCACTTGAAATTATGCGGCGGGCCACATTAAATGATGCTGCGAGCCACATGAAATGATATGGCGGGCCACATAAAATGTCATGGCGGACCACATGAAATGACATGGCGGGCCACATGAAATGACATGGCGGGCCACATGAAATGATATGGCGGGCCACAGGAAATGACGCAGCGGACCATATGAAATGACATGGCGGATCACATGAAATGATGCAACGGACCACATAAAATGGCATAGCAGGCCACTTGAAATTATGCGGCGGGCCACGTTAAATGATGCTGCGGGCTACATGAAATGATATAGCGGGCCACATAAAATGTCATGGCGGACCACATGAAATGATGCAACAGACCACATAAAATGGCAAAGCAGGTCACTTGAAATTATGCGGCGGGCCACTTTAAATGATATGGCGGGCCACATAAAATGATATGGCGGGCCACATAAAATGACGCAGCGGACCATATGAAATGATGCGGCGAACCACATAAAATGATGCAATGGACCACATAAAATGGCATAGCAGGCCACAATAAATGAAACGGCAGACCGCGTGAAATGACGAGGCAACATCTGTCCACCCATTCACATACATACAAACTGTAAACACCTGGCTATTGATTTTGTTGAAGAGCGGTTCACCAAGGAAAAACATTTTAATGTTCTTTACCCACATCTCTGGAAATACAAATGTGTGTGTGTGTGTGTGTGTTGTGTGTTGTGTGTTGTGTGGAGGCCCATGTTTGCCCGGCGCTCTGCATGCATGCATTAAGTCGTTATAAACCAATTACGGTATCTGACTGCACTCTGACTCTCCCCAAAGCGCGGAAAAAAACAGAGCGACTAATCTTGTTGGTTGCTAGGAACTGACCAGGCTGGCCAATGGATGGATGAGGCGGACAATTTCGTATATATCCCCCATCAAATAGGCCACCACATTGGGTCGGACTTGATCTAATATCAACCGGGGGGAATAAATGGCTGCTTGTGGAGGCGGGTGTGGGGGGTGTGGGGGGTGCATTTGGCTGGAAACAATCGTATTAGAAAATGCGCTGTGGCTGCATTCGGTCATCATGTGGATGGATGATTTAAGGTAGAAAGGGGGTTGTTGAGAGATGTATGGAAATGAAGCAAGGTCCACGTCCATTCCACTATTCCCAGGATTTGACTCATTCATTCTAATGGCTGTTTGCGGCCATTTCCATAAATATGTGCATGCATTGCAGGGTTTCCCCACCATTACCAAGACACCTGTGGCGCTGGGGGCTTGGTCACCATGACGTCATCGCATTAATTGCTTGATTGCATGATTTTCTTTAAAAAGGCTCAAAACATTTAAATTTCAAACAAATATGTGTTGTTAATTCGTATTAACATATGGTTTGATTATCAATGTTGTTGACACTTTTTCAAGTCTTTAGAGACTTTTAGTGACTTTTTCCTCATTAAAAAACGACTAGCAACAAATCTAGCATCTTTTTCTGGTGTTATAAACCCCGTTTCCATATGAGTTGGGAAATTGTGTTAGATGTAAATGCAATGATTTGCAAATCATTTTCAACCCATATTCAGTTGAATATGCTACAAAGACAACATCTTTGATGTTCAAACTGATAAACTTTTTTTTTTTTTTTTTTTGCAAATAATCATTAACTTTAGAATTTGATGCCAGCAACACGAGACAAAGAAGTTGGGAAAGGTGGCAATAAATACTGATAAAGTTGAGGAATGCTCATCAAACACCTTATTTGGAACATCCCACAGTTGAACAGGCTAATTGGGAACAGGTGGGTGCCATGAAATGCTCAGTCATTCACAAACAAGGACGGGGAGAGGGTCACCACTTTGTCAACAAATGCGTGAGCAAATTGTTGAACAGTTTAAGAAAAACCGTTCTCAACCAGCTATTGCAAGGAATTTAGGGATTTCACCATCTACGGTCCGTAATATCATCAAAGGGTTCAGAGAATCTGGAGAAATCACTGCACGTAAGCAGCTAAGCCTGTGACCTTCGATCCCTCAGGCTGTACTGCATCAACAAGGGACATCAGTGTGTAAAGGATATCACCACATGGGCTCAGGAACACTTCAGAAACCCACTGTCAGTAACTACAGTTGGTCGCTACATCTGTAAGTGCAAGTTAAAACTCTCCTATGCAAGGCGAAAACCGCTTATCAACAACACCCAGAAATGCCGTCGGCTTCGCTAGGCCTGAGCTCATCTAAGATGGACTGATACAAAGCGGAAAAGTGTTCTGTGGTCTGATGAGTCCACATTTCAAATTGTTTTTGGAAACTGTGGACGTCGTGTCCTCCGGACCAAAGAGGAAAAGAACCATCCGGATTGTTATAGGCGCAAAGTTGAAAAGCCAGCATCTGTGATGGTATGGGGGTGTATTAGTGCCCAAGACATGAGTAACTTACACATCTGTGAAGGCGCCATTAATGCTGAAAGGTACATACAGGTTTTGGAGCAACATATGTTGCCATCCAAGCAACGTTACAATGGACGCCCCTGCTTATTTCAACAAGACAATGCCAAGCCACGTGTTACATCAACGTGGCTTCATAGTAAAAGAGTGCGGGTACTAGACTGGCCTGCCTGTAGTCCAGACCTGTCTCCCATTGAAAACGTGTGGCGCATTATGAAGCCTAAAATACCACAACGGAGACCCCCGGACTGTTGAACAACTTAAGCTGTACATCAAACAAGAATGGGAAATAATTCCACCTGAGAAGCTTCAAAAATGTGTCTCCTCAGTTCCCAAACGTTTACTGAGTGTTGTTAAAAGGAAAGGCCATGTAACACAGCGGTGAACATGCCCTTTCCCAACTACTTTGGCACGTTAATTATTATTTGCCAAAAAAAAATAAAGTTTATGAGTTTGAACATCAAATATGTTGTCTTTGTAGTGCATTCAACTGAATATGGGTTGAAAAGGATTTGCAAATCATTGTATTCCGTTTATATTTACATCTAACACAATTTCCCAACTCATATGGAAACGGGGTTTGTAGACTGTACTCGTTTGGGGACTCTACTTCTGTCCCTCGATGTCCCCGACGAAAGAGGCGAGCTGCGGCGAGCATGACGTCACGCTCGCTTGGCGCTGCTTCTCCAGTTGGACTTTCTCTCCCTGAAAGCCGCCAATGTTCTTAGTATTTGCACATTTTGTAGATGTGTGTCCTGCTGGTGTATCTGGGATATATTCAAGTTATGTCCACATTGCAGAATGCTCGCTCTAGGCCAAGGGGTGTCGAACTCATTTTAGATGGGGGGGCCACATGGAGAAAAATCTACTCCCAAGTGTGCCGGACTGCTAAAATCACGGCACGATAACTTAAAAATAAGGACAACTTCAGATTATTTTCTTTGTTTAAAAATAGAACAAACAGATTCTGAAAATGTACAATGTTTTTTTTTTTTTTTTTACACTTACATGTTGCAGTTAATAGTATTCTACCTTTATTTGTCGTTATTTATACTTTCTGAATAAATGATGTGATAATGTTCATAAGTCAACTCATTGGTGTTAATTTTCAATCTATCAAGATAAAAAAAAATATCAACATCAAATTACAGGATGTTATTTATGTAGTTTGCTCATTTTCCTTGACTGGTACACTAACATCATGTGTTTTTTTTATTGTTTTTTTTTTTACATATGTAGCATCATCTACAAATATTGCTATGGGGGGGGTGTTTAAAAAAAAAAAAAATTTAAATATTTTTTTTGTTTTTTGGGGGGTTTTTTTTGTCATAAAAAAATACAGTGATGCATGCTTACGGACTGTATCCCTGCAGACTGTATTGATATATATTGATATATAAAGTAGGAACCAGAAATATTAATAACAGAAAGAAACAACCCTTTTGTGCGAGTGTGAATGAGTGTAAATGGGTGAGGGAGGTTTTTTTGGGTTGGTGCACTAATTGTAAGTGTATCTTGTGTTTTTTATGTTGATTTGACAAAAAAAAAAAAAAAAAAACTTTTTATTTTATTTTTATTTTTTATTTTTGTCTTGTGCGGCCCGGTACCAATTGATCCACGGACCGGGTTGGGGACCACCGATCTAGTGGACACATTTAGAACAGCAGTTTCTTTCATTCAAAAATGTTGGCTCATTTTTTATCAATCAATCAATCAATCAATCTTTATTTATATAGCCCTAAATCACAAGTGTCTCAAAGGGCTGCACAAGCCACAACGACATCCTCGGTACAAAGCCCACATACGGGCAAGGAAAAACTCACCCCAGTGGGACGTCGATGTGAATGACTATGAGAAACCTTGGAGAGGACCGCATATGTGGGTAATACTTAGCAAACTTATCCCGCGGGCCGGATAAAACCTGTTCGCGGGCCTGATACGGCCCTCGGGCCTTACGTTTGACACCCCTGTTCTAGACAATCTACTACTAACCTACTCAGTGGCCTAGTGGTTAGAGTGTCCGCCCTGAGATCGGTAGGTTGTGAGTTCGAACCCCGGCCGAGTCATACCAAAGACTATAAAAATGGGACCCATTACCTCCCTGCTTGGCACTCAGCATCAAGGGTTGAATTGGGGGTTAGGGTTATAATAAGGCATTAATAAGTACTTAATAATGACTAGTTAAGAGCCAATATGTTATTAATTTGCATGTTAATAAGCAACTAATTAATGGTGAATATGTTCCCCATACTAAAGTGTTACCATGTTTTTTTTACTGGTGCACAAAATGAACCGTGCATGAACATCACCTTGTTCAAAGAACAAAACCAACACAGTGCATGAACTCACAACAAATGACACACCTGCTGTTGCCGTATCCGTAATACGTCAATAGGGAGACGTTTGTATTTACACGACGAGTCGGGTGTGTCTTGACATCCGCCGAACCCTTGAGCCCGACTCACCGAACCCCTAGGGTTTCGATCGAACCCAGGTTAAGAACCACTGCCATAGTGTGTTTTAAATCAAAAAGCACAGGTGTGTTGCTAGAATAATCAAAGCAAATGTTCAGAGCTGTGGAATCCACCGTGACGTTACAGGAGGATGTGTGCACAAGGGACTAACAACCATGTATGATGACAGATGTCATTCAGTCAGGGTGGCAGCTGTGATCTACTGACATCGCGCGTGACGATCACCTTTAAGATGAGTAAACAGCCACTCGAGCAGCGAGCAAACCGCCACTGTTAGAATCCCTAGAGCAGACGCCATCGGCGAACGTGTCCTCCGTCACACACCTTCTGACAGATACCTTTCAAGAGCACATTTTAACTTCGTTGACGGGCAGACCAGAACGGTCTGCGGCATTGTTATGAAGGTGTGTTGTGAAACAATGTTTCTATTCCCAAGCAAAAGAGCTGTTCATTTGTATACAAACTAATTTGTAAACGTGTCTGTCCTTTCACGTACACATTTAATGCAACCATTCACATGCATACAATGTAAAATATGTCCAACCATTCGCACACACCCTTTTTTTTTTTTTTGTGTGTGTCCTGTCCAGCTTCTCAGGCAAATCATATAGTTGATGTAGATGCCCATGTCGGCTGTTCAGATTTACTTTACAAAAGAGAAGTGTAGGATACTTCTCTTGTTGCCTTATTTGTATTTGACTTTATTAAATGTATTTATATTATCATTTAGTGCAGCCGGGCCGGAGCAGGAGGGGATAGAAAGAGAAAAAAAAAGAAGACAGAGGGGGAAATTGTGGGGACAAGAGGGGGATTAGACAGAGAGACAAAAACAACAACAGCAAACAACAACAACAACAACAATAGAGCAACATCAGCAAATATGACATGTACAAATATGATGGTAAAAGTAATAGCAAATAAGCAGTTAGCGAAAAATAAAAAATAATACAGAAATGACAATGAGCATTATTACACTACAAATGGATCAATACAAATACCAATAGAAATAGCGCTATTGATAATGAACAATACCAATAATTTACCTTTATTATCAACAATACAGTTGTTTAAATGCAACAATACATATACGTAATGATAACTTGAGATACGAAAGAATGCAGAAAAATGGAGGGGGAGAAAGAGAAGCAACCTACATTAACCTTGTAGATTGTTATAGTCACAATAGGTTAAGCTTTGTCAGTGTGCCATGTGTTACACCCAGTTTACCCTAGGGCAACAACGTTAATATATGTTTGATGAAACGTGATTATGTGCATGAGTGTAAGTATGCATATGTACTTGTATATGTACAGAATGTGTATATGTGTTTGTACAATGAATGTATATGTACAGAATGTGTATATGTGTTTGTACAGTGAATGTATATGTACAGTATGTGTATGTGTATGTTTGTATATTGAATGTGCGTGTGGATGTACGAACATTAGGTAGGTAAATATGTACTGTATTTGTGTATGTATGTGGGAGCGTAGGTACCTATGTACGTATGTGAGCATATGTGAATTTGCATGTACAATACATTCGACTCCCAGAGTGCGTGGGAGCCAGAGCACGGCCCCATCACCCCCGAGAGCCCAACCCACAAACAGGAGGCGTGGTGCCCAGGGAACCAGGGACCACCGCCCCCACGCAGCCAAGCCGGCCAGCGACAGGAACCCCAGAGCCCGACCCACCGTACCGCCCACAAGGGCCAGCAGCAGGCCGCAGACAGACGCACCCGGCAGAGGACAGGGCACGAGAAAAGCAGGGGACAGCCAGACCCCAAGCCAGCGAGAGACCACACCCCACACGGGCAGAAAGGCGAGACGCCCCGCCCGAGGGACCCAGAGACTCCCCGCAACCGGACGGGAAGACCGCCCCCGCCCCACCGGCAACCGGGCCCCCACGAGCCCACCCCCCACCCCCGGAGAGCGCGGCGAGGCCAGCCCCCGGCCACCCCACCCAAACCGGCCGCCGCAGGACCACCCAGGCACAGGGCCACGGGAACCACCCACCCCACCCGCAGGGACCCCAACGATGGAGATGGAACAACCAGCAACCGCCCCGCACACACCCTTTGAGACACTCGCGATTTAGGGATATATAAATCAACTTTGATTGATTGATAATGTAACAACCGCCTTTAATTCCCATGCACACACAACGCAAACATCTGTCTTTCAGTTCACAACATGCGCCTTCTGTCTGTGCATTCACACAATGACATGATGCAAACATCTCTCAATTCACATATCTGTTCAGTCTAGGTTTGTCCCGATACTAATAATTTAGTATCGATACTTTTCGATACTTTTCCAAATAAAGGGATCTACGAAAAATGTCAATATTGTTTGTTTTTTTAACAGAATATCTTATACTACATTAAACACTCACAGTCAAAGAACAATTTTACAAGGTTAAAATATAAATTAAAAGGCATTGAAATGGCATCGACCCCTGAAGGGAACGTCTTCCCTGTGCTCCTCGACTACAGTCTGCACCGGACCGAACAGTAGGACAGGTGTAACAACTACATTATTACCTGTCCCTTTTTATAACTCCTTGTGCAGATCTGAATGCTTATTATTCAAATGTTTACCTAAGTTTGAAGCAAAGGTGGTAATACTAATCGCCACATTTGGCGAGGCGTGTTTTAAAGCAGCTGCTGTGAGAGTAGCGCATGTGTGTGTGTGCTCCTTTAAGAATGGCAGTATGTGGGGTGAGTGAGGTGAGAAAGTGAGTGGGCAACTTAAGAGAGGTAGCGCTAGCATGTGCAGGAGTGTCAATAGCATGGTGGATGTCTGGTTGTGCCCTGTGGAAATTGTAAATAAAGTGACGAAGTTGTAACTAATTGACGGCTTTGTCAATCAGACCAAAGAGCGGAGCTTTACGGACCCATCGTGAAGTGAACGGTACGGGTACTTTTCAAAGGTGGTATAGTACTGATTTCAATTGATTAGTATCGCGATACTTTATTAGTACCGGTATACCGTACAACCCTTGTCGAGTCACATACACACATTACGTAAAACATCAGTTTGCGCATCCACAAAGGTAATGTAAAAGTCTGTCAATTCTTTAACATGCGTACAACAACTTGTTCATTCACACAGAAAATGTTAAAGTCTGTCAGTCCATTCACATACACACATTACGTAAACATCAGTTTGTTCATCCACAGTTTTTCGTTGTAAAAGAGGGTCTGTCCCTTCACACACACATAATGCACACATATCTGTCAGTTGACATAAGCACAAGCTATAAAAAAAAAAGTATGTCGGTCCATTCACATACACACAAAGTTTAGCAACCTGTCCATTCATGTACTAACAAACATAACATTTACTCATAATATAAACAAACCTATTCTATTCAAAGCCATAAAATTGAAACACGAAGGAACACAATAAACAAAAAGACAGAAGTTTGTCCATTCAGAGAAACACATTATTGTAACATCTGTTTTGTCAATTTGCATACATACTAGGGCTGTCAAACGATTAAAATTATTCATCTTGATTAATCGCATTTTGTTCATACGGAACTTGAAATTAATTTTAATTAATCGCAGCTCGATTTCATTTTTCATCGTTCATAAGCTATAGACAGATCATTTTCAAGTTTTTAAAATTATGACTGCTTAAATTACAAGTTTATTAAAAATTGTTGTTGTTTTTTAAAACAGCTCAACACAAAATGGACAAAAACATGTTTTTAATGTCAGTAAAAAAAAAAAAAATACTTTCAGTGCATTTGTGTATCCCTGACAGAATTTCAATTCCTGCTGTTGGAGCACTTGCATTCAGAGGAGAGGAGCTACACTTCCATGTTTAGATACCAATTTTGCGCATTAATAACACAAAATATGGATTGTTACGATCATGCTTTGATTATCAAAGATGTTTGGTAATGTAAAAAATTTGATATGTGTACCTGAATGATGCTTCTGATATTCTGTACATTATGTGTTGTACAAGTTAATGGTAATAATATCGCTGCATAACAATGTCATAACTTTCTCTATTTGTTAGTATAGGGCGATATGCAGCCTGCTAAACATTCTATAATTGAGGACTATCAACCAGAACATGTTATTAAAGAATTGGCACAACATTTCGGCCTGCCAGGAAATTCCACCCCTGTATATTCCTTAACCCTTGTGTGGTGTTCGGGTCTGTGGGACCCGTTTTAATTTTTTATTAAAAGAAAAATGATACAATTAATTAATTTTTCAAACTGAGACTCACTGACTTTGGCTCATTTTCTGTGAAGAACATATTTCAGAATACATATTTAATGACCACACACCATACACCCCCTCTACACATT
Source organism: Nerophis lumbriciformis (assembly GCF_033978685.3). Lineage (NCBI taxonomy): Eukaryota > Metazoa > Chordata > Actinopteri > Syngnathiformes > Syngnathidae > Nerophis > Nerophis lumbriciformis. Next base: position 5,541,955 of record NC_084556.2, read on the forward strand.
TTTATTACCGTATTTTTCGGACTATAAGTCACAGTTTTTTTCATAGTTTGGCCGGGCTCCAGTGCGACTTATATATGTTTTTTTCCTTCTTTATTATGCATTTTCGGCAGGTGCGACTTATACTCCGGTGCGACTTATACTCCGAAAAATACGGTACATATAAGATGTCCGGGTCCACCGGACCCAAGGCTAATAGACGTTCTGTGTACCACACACACACACACACACACACACACACACACGCACACACACACACACACACGCACACAGCAGGCCTAGACAGGAGGAGGACAGAGTGTAGGTACACAGAACATCAGAGGGTCAAATGTGCGAGAAAATGAGAGCAGACAGTGTTGACAAACAATGTTGCAACCTTGTGTGGGAACCGCAGGTGCAGAAACACAAAAGAAGAATCCCTGTGGAATGCAGAAACTGGCAGAGAAATTTTCCTTGCAACGTTCATATTGTTGTTACTCAGCCAGCGTTTGTGGGTCTGATGGACCCGTTGCATTTTGTAGCTTTTAATGCCTCACAATCAAACACTTTGATGTTAAAATACTGAACAGATGTTTACCATATCCCAATAAACATCTGTTCAGTATTTTAACAAAAGTGTTTGATTTACAAGGGTTAACTGATGTACTGGCATTTATTTAGGTTGAAATATCACACATTACGTTACAAAACATCTTTGAAAGCATTTTCATTTTGGTTCGTTTGGTTGAACCGGATGTGACGCAGAGCGCTTTCAATTTGAAGCCGGAAGTGTGTGATTGATTTGAAAATAGGTGTCTTAACATGTTTTGACGACCGATAGAATAGTGTGAGCTTTTATCCAGTTTTACTAAACCTATTTCAGTAACAATCTACATTTTATGTTATCAACGCACTGAAGATTAATCTACACACGGAAGTAAAGCTCCGCACCTCTGAATGCAAGCGCTCCATCAGACATTTGCTCCAGTGATGACTTGCTCACGGCCATCGAGGACAAAAATGATCTTGTCTTTCCATGACTTTGGACCTAAGCTTTCCATAATTGACCCTTTTCTTGGCCGTTTCCGCTCCCTATTTTCCTCCCGTTTGTGACAGTAACAGTAACTGAACGCAGATGCATTTTCACCTGCTACGGAATGGGCCGAAGGTCAAACAAGAAGCGCCCGTCTTCAAAAAAAAAAGTGTGGCATTAAAGGAAATTACTGTATAGGTAACGCGTTATTTTCGCGTTAAAGGGGAACATTATCACAATTTCAGAAGGGTTAAAACCATTAAAAATCAGTTCCCAGTGGCTTATTTTATTTTTCGAAGTTTTTTTCAAAATTTTACCCATCACGCAATATCCCTAAAAAAAGCTTCAAAGTGCCTGATTTTAACCATCGTTATAAACACCCGTCCATTTTCCTGTGACGTCACATAGTGATGCCAATACAAACAAACATGGCGGATAGAACAGCAAGGTATAGCGACATTAGCTCGGATTCAGACTCGGATTTCAGCGGCTTAAGCGATTCAACAGATTACGCATGTATTGAAACGGATGGTTGTAGTGTGGAGGCAGGTAGCGAAAACGAAATTGAAGAAGAAACTGAAGCTATTGAGCCATATCGGTTTGAACCGTATGCAAGCGAAACCGACAAAAACGACACGACAGCCAGCGACACGGGAGAAAGCGAGGACGAATTTGGCGATCGCCTTCTAACCAACGATTGGTATGTGTTTGTTTGGCATTAAAGGAAACTAACAACTATGAACTAGGTTTACAGCATATGAAATACATTTGGCAACAACATGCACTTTGAGAGTGCAGACAGCCCAGTTTTCATCAATTAATATATTCTGTAGACATACCCTCATCCGCGCTCTTTTCCTGAAAGCTGATCTGTCCAGTTTTGGAGTTGATGTCAGCAGGCCAAGGAAGCTAGGGTCGATATTCTTCTATGCCATCTCTGTCGTAGCATAGCTTTCGTCGGTAAAGTGTGCGGAACAAACGTCCAATTTCTTGCCACTTTCGCATCTTTGGGCCACTGGTGCAACTTGAATCCGTCCCTGTTCGTGTTGTTACACCCTCCGACAACACACCGACGAGGCATGATGTCTCCAAGATACGGAAAACAGTCGAAAAAACGGAAAATAACAGAGCTGATTTGACTCTGTGTTTGTACCGTATTTTCCGCACTATAAGGCGCACCTAAAAACCACAAATTTTCTCAAAAGCTGACAGTGCACCTTATAACCCGGTGCGCTTTATTTATGGATTAATATTACGATTCATTTTCATAAAGTTTCGATCTCGCAACTTCGGTAAACAGCCGCCATCTTTTTTCCCGGTAGAACAGGAAGCGCTTCTTCTTCTACGCAAGCAACCGCCAAGGTAAGCACCCGCCCCCATAGAACAGGAAGCGCTTCTTCTTCTACTGTAAGCTACCACCCGCCCCCGGAAGAAAAAGAAGCGCGCGGATATTTCGTTTCATTTCCTTTGTGTGTTTACATCTGTAAAGACCAGACTACAAAATGCACGTACGGTGAATATTCGCACCACAGGGAATGAGAAGTCGTCCTTCACTGTGGTTCTAGCTTGCCATGCTAATGGCCAGAAACTTCCTCCCATGGTGATATTCAAAAGGAAGACCTTGCCAAAAGAGACCTTTCCAGCCGGCGTCATCATAAAAGCTAACTCGAAGGGATGGATGGATGAAGAAAAGATGAGCGAGTGGTTAAGGGAAGTTTACGCGAAGAGGCCGGGTGGCTTTTTTCACACAGCTCCGTCCATGTTGATATACGACTCTATGCGCGCCCACATCACAGATGGTGTCAAAAAACAAGTGAAGCACACAAATACAACACTCGCCGTCATTCCGGGTGGATTAACCAAAGAACTCCAACCGCTGGATATTGGTGTCAACAGGGCATTCAAATCACGACTGCGAACGGCGTGGGAACAATGGATGACCGAAGGCGAACACACCTTCACTAAGACAGGCAGACAGCGCCGGACGACATACGCCAACATTTGCCAGTGGATCGTAAATGCCTGGGCAGATATTTCGGTCACAACTGTGGTCCGAGCTTTCCGGAAGGCAGGATTCACAGAACTACTGGACAACAACAGCGACACTGACTCCGATGACTTCGACGAGACGGAACCGGCCATTTTGGATCCCACGCTTGCGCAACTTTTCAATTCGGACACCGAAGACGAAGAATTCGAAGGATTTACGAATGAAGAATAACTTCAGAAAGTGAGCGCTATGTTTATTTTGTGTGTTGTGACATTAACGTTCGAGCAACATTATGTTGCTATTGCTCTGCACTATTTTGAATTTTACTATGTTTGTGATTGCACATTTGCGTACATTTTGGGACAGAGTTGTTAGAACGCTGGTTTTCAATATATTATTAAAGTTTGACTGAACTATCTGACTGTTTTTTTGACATTCCCTTTAGCGCAGCGTAGGCGCGGCTTATAATCCGGGGCGGCTTATTGGTGGACAAAGTTATGAAATATGCAATTCATTGAAGGTGCGGCTAATAATCCGGTGCGCCTTATAGTGCGGAAAATACGGTAATGTGTTTGAGAAAATGGCGGATTGCGTCCCGATGTGACGTCACAACCGAGAGCGAATAATAGAAAGGCGTTTAATTCGCCAAAATTCACCCATTTAGAGTTCGGAAATCGGTTAAAAAAATATATGGTCTTTTTTCTGCAACATCAAGGTATATATTGACGCTTACATAGGTCTGGTGATAATGTTCCCCTTTAACTTTAACAGGCCTAATACATAGCAAAAGTTATCAGTTCGTCAACTGACCTATACACTCAATGCAACCACCGGTATGTCCATTCATATACACACACACACAAAATGAGGACATGCCAATCCAATGTTTATACACACAATATATCAGTTTGTCTATTCACACTCAATGTAAATACAGTATACGTGTATTTACACACACACAATATACACAAACATATGTCAGTCCTTCCACATACAGACAAGGTTTCCATTGATACCACATACGTAAATGTAAACACCTGCCTCTCTATTCACATACACAATGAAAATTGCCTGGGCTTCAAGGAGTAATGCTTTGAAGGTTGTAGGCGTGAAAATCATCAAGCAAATGTTGGCCTTATGAGGCAGAGCTTTATGAATGAACGAGTGCCTCAGCCACGAATGAAGAAGACTGTGGGCCATATCTCATCGGTTTTCGGCCCGCGGGCCAATTGGCTGCTGGCATGGCGGATTAAAAAGATGTGACGGGCCGATAGGGTTTGGTCACACCGGGAATTAGATGAGGCCTCTTCGTTTTTTGGCCTGAGTAAAATTGCTTACAGATCAATAAGCTGCTGTCAGACATGACTTGAGTGATCGTGCTTCTTATCCCTGGGTGGAATACCAAAACATGATGCCACTCTTCAGCAAATGTAGTTTATTTTGGTAAAAAAAAAAAGAAAAAAAAGATCCTTGTGTGACCTGTCTAATGTGCTCTAACATCCACCAGGGAACCACTTCGACCCATAACTGTTGATTTATTAGCTAAGTAAACATTAGGCCAGTGTGTTTATGCACTTGTATTACCAGACTTATGAATATGGCATGGTGTTAATTATGCAAATTATGATGCTGTTCAAGAGGAAAATAGACCATAAAGCCGGGAGTTTTTTTTTTCTCGTGGTACGCTGGCATCGTTTTTGAGGTGATACATACTTGCTAAAGGTGTACTTGTACAGTGCACCTGGAAAATATTCACAGCGCTTCACGTTTCCCACATTTTATGTTGCAGCCTTATTCCAAAATGGAATAAATTAATTTTGTTCCTCAAAATTCTACACTTAATATTCCCATAACGATGTGAAAGGTTTGGGTTTTTTTTTTTTTAGATTTTTGCAAATTTATCAAAAATAAAAAACTAAGAATGAAGCATTCACAGCCTTTGCTCAATACTTTGTTGATGCACCTTTGGCAGCAATTACAGCCTCAAGTCTTTTTGAATACGATGCCACAAGCTCGGCACACCCTATCTTTGGGCAGTTTCGCCCATCCCTCTTTGCCCATTTTCTACTTGCAGCACTCTCCAGCTCCATCAGATTGGATTGGTCACAGCAATTTTCAGATCTTTCCAAATATGTTCAATGGGATTCAAGTCTGTGCCAATCAAGGACATTTAAAGTTAAAGTTAAAGTTGTTACGATCCGCTGCCCGGATCATAGTTTGTTTAGGTTTGAGTCACATGTTTTCAGCACCTTGATTTTGTTTGTGTTCAGTTGCCATGTCAACTGATTACTTTCACCTGCCTCTGGTTAGTGTTCGGGACGCGCACCTGTTGCCCGGGCACTAATCAGAGGGCTATTTAGTCTTTGCCCTGGCCTCACTCGGTCTGGCTTCCTAGTTTGTTCCCATACAACTGATAACGACAACTTAAGATTCCCGCTAGCTTTTCACGCTATGCCATTTTGCCTGCTAGCTCCCACGCTAGTCCTTTTGTTTTTGCCTTTTGCTATTTGCACGTCTTTTGTTTGTTCATCGAATGATTTATATTTTAAATAAATCATTTTCCTACCTGCAAGCTGTGTCCGAAGCCGTCTGCATCCTTGGGAGAACCACACCCGCATCACGATGCGACCACGTCGTTTCAAAAGTAAATTAAAGTACCAATGATTGTCACACACACACTAGGTGTGGCGAAATTATTCTCTGCATTTGACCCATCACCCTTGATCACCCCCTGGGAGGTGAGGGGAGCAGTGGGCAGCAGCGGTGGCTGCGCCCGGGAATCATTTTGGTGATTTAACCCCCAATTCCAACCCTTGATGCTGAGTGCCAAGCAGGGAGGTAATGGGTCCCATTTTTTTTTTATAGTCTTTGGTATGACTCGGCCGGGATTTGAACTCCCAACCTACCGATCTCAGGACGGACACTCTAACCACTAGGCCACTGAGTAGGTTTACAGAGTTGTCCTGAAGACATTCATTAGACATCTTGGTTGAGTGTTTTGGGTCGTTGTCCTGTTGAAAGATGAACCGTCACCCGAGTCTGGAGCGAGTTTTCATCCGGGATGTCTCTGAAAATCGCTGCATTCATCTTTCCCTCTATCCTGACTAGTCTCGCAAGTTCCTGCCGCTAAAAACCATCCCCACAGCATGATGCTGCCACCACCATGCTTCAAGATACATTTTTTTTCACCATGCTTCACTGTAGGGATGGTATTGCCCTGGTGATATGTACAAATATGGTATGAAAAGTGATAGCAGAGAAGCAGTTAGTGAAGTACATATTAATAACACAGAAATGACAATGAACATTATTGCACTACATATGGAGCAATAAAAATACTAATAGAAATGGCACTATGGATAATGAATAACAATAATAATCACCTCTATAATCAATAATACAATTGTTTCAGATGCAACAATACATATATGTAATGATAACTTGAATTACAAATGAAAGCAGATAAATGTAGGGTGGAGAAAGAGAAGCAAACTATATTAACCTTGTAGATTGTTATAGTAACAATAGGTTAAGCGTTGTCAGTGTGCCGTGTTTTACCCAGTTTCCCCTAGGGCAGGGGTCGGCAACCCGCGGTTCTAGAGCCGCATGCGGCTCTTTAGCGCCGCCCTAGTGGCTCTCTGGAGCCTTTTCAAAAATGTTTGAAAAATGGAAAAAGTTGAGGGGGGAAAAAAAAATTGTTTTAATATGGTTTCTGTAGGAGGACAAACATGACACAAACCTCCCTAATTGTTATAAAGCACACTGTTTATATTAAACATGCTTCACTGATTCGAGTATTTGCCGAGCGCCGTTTTGTCCTACTCATTTTTGCAGTCCTTGAACTCACCTTAGTTTGTTTACATGTATATCTTTCTGCGACTTTCTAGGACGTGTTTTATGCCACTTCTTTTTCTGTCTCATGTTGTCCACCAAACTTTTAACGATGAATCCACAAAGGTGAGTTTTGTTGATGTTATTGACTTGTGTGGAGTGCTAATCAGACATATTTGGTCACTGCATGACTGCGAGCTAATCGATGCTAACATGCTATTTAGGCTAGCTATATGTACATATTGCATCATTATGCCTCATTTGTAGCTATATTTGAGGTCATTTAGTTTCCTTTAAGTCATATTAATTCAATTTATATCTCATGACACACAATCTGTATGTAATATGGCTTTTAATTTTTTGCGGCTCCAGACAGATTTGTTTTTGTATTTTTGGTCCAAAAAGGCTCTTTCAACATTTTGGGTTGCCGACCCCTGCCCTAGGGGAACAACGTTGATTTATTTTGGAAAACTTTTACAAATGAATGGCTTCCGTCTGGCCAATCTATCATACAGACAGCTCAGTTTTTGTTTCATCTGACCACAGAACTTTCCTCTCGAAGGTCTTATCTTTGTCCATGTGATGTCAGATAAAACCAAAATTGAGCTGTTTGGCCACAATACCCAGCAATATGTTTGGAGGAGAAAAGGTGAGGCCTTTAATACCCAGCAATATGTTTGGAGGAGAAAAGGTGAGGCCTTTAATCCCAGGGACACAATTCCTACCGTCAAGCATGGTGGTGGTAGTATTATGCTCCGGGCCTGTTTTGCTGCCAATGGAACTGGTGCTTTACAGAGAGTAAATGGGACAATGAAAAAGGAGGATTACCTAAAATTATCAGCCTGGAGGTTGGGTCTTTGGCGCAGTTGGGTGTTCCAACAGGACAATGACCCCAAACACACGTCAAAAGTGGTAAAGGAATGGCTAAATCAGGCTACAATTAAGGTTTTAGTATGGCCTTCCCAAAGTCCTGACTTAAACCCCATTGAGAACATGTGGACAATGCTGAAGAAACAAGTCCATGTCAGAAAACCAACAAATTTAACTGAACTGCACCAATTTTGTCAAGAGGAGTGGTCAAAAATTCAAGCAGAAGCTTGTGGATGGCTACCAAAAGTGCCTTATCGCAGTGAAACTTGCCAAGGGACATGTAACCAAATATTAACATTGCTGTATGTATTCATTTTTAGTTGACCCATAAGAACCATTAAATAACCAAACTTCATGAATGTTTTTGGTGACCAACAAGTATGTGCTCCAGTCACTCTATCGCAAAAAAATAAGATTTGTAGAAATTATTGGAAACTCAAGACAGCCATGACATTATGTTCATTACAAGTGTATGTCAACTTTTGACCACGACTGTATGTACGTGTGATTTCTAAGTTTTTTATTTTTAATACATTTGCAAAAAATTCTCAAAAAAAACCAAATTATAAAAAGTTTTCATTGTGTCAATATGGGGTATGGTGTGTAGAATATTGAGGCAAAAAAATTTTTTTTTTCCATTTTGTTATAAGGCTGTAAAATACTACAATATGGGAAAAAAAAGTGAAGCGCTGTGAATACTTTCCAGGTGCACTGTCTGTGATACTATGCAGGGAATGAGTACACAAGACAGACAGTATGTCATGGCTGCCCTATTAAATCAAATTTATTCTGGGGAAAATAAAGTAGTTGTGGAAAAAAAAAATATACAGGAAAACTAAACAAAAATATGAAATTATTGGATAAAAAAATTACAAAAAATTATTTTGTATAAAATAAATAAAAATACAAATTTGGATATTTATGGAGATACAGGCTTTTCATTAGACAGTGACCGTGTATCCATTAGTATTTCATCCTTATTTAGAATTTTTGGAAGATAATTAAAAAGAATAAAAAATTACAGCAAAATTACAGACAAAAAAAAAAAAAGAGTACCGTATTTTTCGGACTATAAGTCGCAGTTTTTTTTCATAGTTTGGCCGGGCTCCAGTGCAACTTATATATGTTTTTTTTCCTTCTTTATTATGCATTTTCGGCAGGTGCGACTTATACTCCGAAAAATACGGTATGTAAAGAAAAAAAACCATATGGCGATAGATGCTTTTCTTTGGACAGTGGCAGAGTATCCATAGGTATTTTTTACTTTTGGGGGAGGAATACAATTATTAAAAAAACTGAAATATTTAAGACGAAAAGAAAAATTCATTGGACGGTATCCATTTATTTTTATTTTTAGTCATAATTTTTGGAAGATAATTAAAATGAATAAAAATTACAGCAAAATTACAGACAAAAAAAAAAAAGAGTACCGTATTTTTCGGACTATAAGTCGCAGTTTTTTTTCATAGTTTGGCCGGGCTCCAGTGCAACTTATATATGTTTTTTTCCTTCTTTATTATGCATTTTCGGCAGGTGCGACTTATACTCCGAAAAATACGGTATGTAAAGAAAAAAAACCATATGGCGATAGATGCTTTTCTTTGGACAGTGGCAGAGTATCCATAGGTATTTTTTACTTTTGGGGGAGGAATACAATTATTAAAAAAACTGAAATATTTAAGACGAAAAGAAAAATTCATTGGACGGTATCCATTTATTTTTATTTTTAGTCATAATTTTTGGAAGATAATTAAAAAGAATAAAAATTACAGCAAAATTACAGACAAAAAAAAAAAAAGAGTACCGTATTTTTCGGACTATAAGTCGCAGTTTTTTTTCATAGTTTGGCCGGGCTCCAGTGCAACTTATATATGTTTTTTTCCTTCTTTATTATGCATTTTCGGCAGGTGCGACTTATACTCCGAAAAATACGGTATGTAAAGAAAAAAAGACATATGGCGATAGATGCTTTTCTTTGGACAGTGGCAGAGTATCCATAGGTATTTTTTTTTACTTTTGGGGGAGGAATACAATTATTAAAAAAACTGAAATATTTAAGACGAAAAGAAAAATTCATTGGACGGTATCCATTTATTTTTATTTTTAGTCATAATTTTTGGAAGATAATTAAAAAGAATAAAAATTACAGCAAAATTACAGACAAAAAAAAAAAAAAGAGTACCGTATTTTTCGGACTATAAGTCGCAGTTTTTTTTCATAGTTTGGCCGGGCATTTTTTTCCTTCTTTATTATGCATTTTCGGCAGGTGCGACTTATACTCCGAAAAATACGGTATGTAAAGAAAAAAACCCATATGGCGATAGATGCTTTTCTTTGGACAGTGGCAGAGTATCCATAGGTATTTTTTACTTTTGGGGGAGGAATACAATTATTAAAAAAACTGAAATATTTAAGACGAAAAGAAAAATTCATTGGACGGTATCCATTTATTTTTATTTTTAGTCATAATTTTTGGAAGATAATTAAAAAGAATAAAAATTACAGCAAAATTACAGACAAAAAAAAAAAAAGAGTACCGTATTTTTCGGACTATAAGTCGCAGTTTTTTTTCATAGTTTGGCCGGGCTCCAGTGCAACTTATATATGTTTTTTTCCTTCTTTATTATGCATTTTCGGCAGGTGCGACTTATACTCCGAAAAATACGGTATGTAAAGAAAAAAAGACATATGGCGATAGATGCTTTTCTTTGGACAGTGGCAGAGTATCCATAGGTATTTTTTTTTACTTTTGGGGGAGGAATACAATTATTAAAAAAACTGAAATATTTAAGACGAAAAGAAAAATTCATTGGACGGTATCCATTTATTTTTATTTTTAGTCATAATTTTTGGAAGATAATTAAAAAGAATAAAAATTACAGCAAAATTACAGACAAAAAAAAAAAAAGAGTACCGTATTTTTCGGACTATAAGTCGCAGTTTTTTTTCATAGTTTGGCCGGGCATTTTTTTCCTTCTTTATTATGCATTTTCGGCAGGTGCGACTTATACTCCGAAAAATACGGTATGTAAAGAAAAAAAACCATATGGCGATAGATGCTTTTCTTTGGACAGTGGCAGAGTATCCATAGGTATTTTTTACTTTTGGGGGAGGAATACAATTATTAAAAAAACTGAAATATTTAAGACGAAAAGAAAAATTCATTGGACGGTATCCATTTATTTTTATTTTTAGTCATAATTTTTGGAAGATAATTAAAAAGAATAAAAATTACAGCAAAATTACAGACAAAAAAAAAAAAGAGTACCGTATTTTTCGGACTATAAGTCGCAGTTTTTTTTCATAGTTTGGCCGGGCTCCAGTGCAACTTATATATGTTTTTTTCCTTCTTTATTATGCATTTTCGGCAGGTGCGACTTATACTCCGAAAAATACGGTATGTAAAGAAAAAAAACCATATGGCGATAGATGCTTTTCTTTGGACAGTGGCAGAGTATCCATAGGTATTTTTTTACTTTTGGGGGAGGAATACAATTATTAAAAAAACTGAAATATTTAAGACAAAAAGAAAAATTCATTGGACGGTATCCATTTATTTTTATTTTTAGTCATAATTTTTGGAAGATAATTAAAAAGAATAAAAATTACAGCAAAATTACAGACAAAAAAAAAAAAGAGTACCGTATTTTTCGGACTATAAGTCGCAGTTTTTTTTCATAGTTTGGCCGGGCTCCAGTGCAACTTATATATGTTTTTTTCCTTCTTTATTATGCATTTTCGGCAGGTGCGACTTATACTCCGAAAAATACGGTATGTAAAGAAAAAAAACCATATGGCGATAGATGCTTTTCTTTGGACAGTGGCAGAGTATCCATAGGTATTTTTTTACTTTTGGGGGAGGAATACAATTATTAAAAAAACTGAAATATTTAAGACGAAAAGAAAAATTCATTGGACGGTATCCATTTATTTTTATTTTTAGTCATAATTTTTGGAAGATAATTAAAAAGAATAAAAATTACAGCAAAATTACAGACAAAAAAAAAAAAAAGAGTACCGTATTTTTCGGACTATAAGTCGCAGTTTTTTTTCATAGTTTGGCCGGGCTCCAGTGCAACTTATGTATGTTTTTTTCCTTCTTTATTATGCATTTTCGGCAGGTGCGACTTATACTCCGAAAAATACGGTATGTAAAGAAAAAAAAACATATGGCGATAGATGCTTTTCTTTGGACAGTGGCAGAGTATCCATAGGTATTTTTTTACTTTTGGGGGAGGAATACAATTATTAAAAAAACTGAAATATTTAAGATGAAAAGAAAAATTCATTGGACGGTATCCATTTATTTTTATTTTTAGTCATAATTTTTGGAAGATAATTAAAAAGAATAAAAATTACAGCAAAATTACAGACAAAAAAAAAAAAAAGAGTACCGTATTTTTCGGACTATAAGTCGCAGTTTTTTTTCATAGTTTGGCCGGGCTCCAGTGCAACTTATATATGTTTTTTTCCTTCTTTATTATGCATTTTCGGCAGGTGCGACTTATACTCCGAAAAATACGGTATGTAAAGAAAAAAAACCATATGGCGATAGATGCTTTTCTTTGGACAGTGGCAGAGTATCCATAGGTATTTTTTTACTTTTGGGGGAGGAATACAATTATTAAAAAAACTGAAATATTTAATACGAAAAGAAAAATTCATTGGACGGTATCCATTTATTTTTATTTTTAGTCATAATTTTTGGGTAGGATTAAAAAACATTAAAACACAGAAATGTTACTGCCAAAAAAAAATACGAAGAAAAAAAAAAAATCATTTAAAGATACATGGTTTTAAATGGACAGTGCCGATATACTGTAAGGGTTTTGTTTCGTAATTGCGCACAATGCTTGGATTCCAATTATGCTTCCCTTTCAAGTGAAATACTGCGACAATGAAGTTGAAATGGTGTCTGAACACATTCACTGTTTGCACAATTGGGGCTTTTGTTTGCAAGAGTTTGCTGCAACAGTCGTGGGCAGCAGAGCCTGGTAATCAAGACACTAATGAGGCCAAATCCAACAAAGAAATCCACCATTGTGCGACTATTACACATGTTTTGTTTTTTTGAAGGCCAATGCTTGCTGTGCTTATGTTTTATTTATTGCTGGCTCTCCTCAATAAAGTGCTTCATATTGAAGCACGTAATCAGTCAGCTTTGATCAGCCGAAGGTCGGAGGTCACGGGAAGAGTTACAGCTTGATTGTGTTCAGGACAATGACAGGAGGCGATATTAGGGTTGTAACAAATTAGAAATCGGTGCGTTCAGTGTCCATATGCCATGCACAACTCGAGCTTATTAGACAAATATTTGACAAAATGAGCATAAAAACTGACGTATAAAAAAAATAAATACCAAAGATCTTAAGACATGAAATGTGTCGGGGTGGGGTGGTTAAGAAAGGGTGTATATTATATAATAATATAATATATCAGTATATATTATATACTGTATATATAATATGTAAATATTACATATATATTATATTTTATATTGCTACTATGGTACATTTTAAGTCTACTTTATACCTTTTGTTTTCGCCCTTGTGTGCACGATCCTTTCCATCCTTACCCTTTCCATCTTTTGTAACGGAGCTACTGTGTGGACCAATTTCCCTTGTGGATCATTAAAGTTTGTCTAAGTCTAAGTCCAAGCCTATATTTGTAGGCCTGAACCTGGTCTTGTTCTTGGCCATATTAAGTTGTTTTAAACAGTGATTCTCAAACTGGGCTCCATCTAGTGGTACGCCAAAGAATCACGTACTGGAAATATTGTAGCGTCGTGACTCCAGCCGTCACCAAAGGTTTTTATCAGCCTTCAATGGAAACCGTTACAATCCGGTTACTGTAGGCCGTAGTCGACCCCAAAATAAACACTAAAGACACAAACAGGACCGTCTTAATCCGTCATTGGTATGACTCAACATACGTGGGAACCGAAAGTTCTCCACATTCACGCACTTACTTCCGTTCTTTCCCAGCCAATCAACACGCAGAACACATGTAAACAAAGACGAAAGCTGCACGTAGCAATGATGCCTTCAAGGCCGTGGTAAACCACATCTGTTAAACTACATGTGGTACGTAACGGAACATAGAACCCGGTCGATCTGACTATTGATGGGCTTTGGGGCTCCCTTCCAATTGGACCAAAGCAACAGGGAAGACCCCAGGAGGCGGGGTTTGCTTGTACGTCAACAAGCACTATTGCAGCTCTGTCACATGTGGAACTTTTATCGGTATCCCTGAGCCCCTTCCACCCGCCCCGTGGGTTTCCTCAAATTTGTCCCACCACTGGCCCCTAACTCCGTCTATGACATACTGTAGTGCAGGGGGTTACTGGGTGATTTTAACCACGTCTCTTTGGAAAAAACACACTCAAACTTCTACCAATACATCACCTGTACCACCAGACAGGAAAACAACTCTAGATCTGTGTTATGGGTCAGTAAAGAATGCTTATAAACCTCCACCACTCCCACCCTTGGGCTCTGCGGACCATAACTGTGTACACCTTCTGCAGATGTACACAACCGCATTAAAAAGAGAGAAAGTAGTAAAGAAGGAAATACAAGTCTGGTCTGTTTGCAGGAGTGTTACGACTGCACTGACCGGGACTTGCTTACTGAGTCCTGTGGACACGATCTGGACAGTAAAGTAGAAGTTGTGTGTTGTTTTCTGCAAGAAGGTGAAAATACATCCCCACAATGAGCCACGGGTTTCCACGTCTGTAAAGTCCTGATTACAAAAAAAGAGATACACTTTTAAACAAGGAACAGCACAGGATCAGCTTTCGGCTACAAAATAACTTAAGTCTGAAATTCTGAAAGCCAAACAAAACTCTAATTTAAAACTGGAAAATAAACTGGCTACAAATGATTTTTGGTTCAGCCTGGAAGACAATCAAATCCAACAGGGCTTCTAAATGCACGGTACAGCAATCGTGTTCTTTTAGATCATGGATGTCAAACTCTGGCATTTACCGCTAATTCTCATACTTACCAACCCTCCCGGGAGAGTCCCAGATTTCAGTGCCCCTCCCGAAAATCTTCACATCTGCTTTTCATCCAGTCCAACGTGTGCTGGCTCAGTCACATAATATGTGTGGCTTCTGCACGCGCACAGAAGTGAATTTAATTCATACTTGATCAACAGCGATACAAGGTACACTGAGAGTGGCCGTATAAACAACTTTAAGTTTTGTTAGAAATATACGCCACACTGAACCCACACCAAACAAGAATGACAAACACATTTCGGGAGAACATCCGCACCGTAACACAACATAAACACAACAGAACAAATACCCAGAACCCTTTGCAGCACTAACTCTTCCGGGACGCTACAAGGGGGGGGGGGGGGGGTTGGTGGTAGCGGGGGTGTATATTGTATAGTGTACAAAATGATCCAAGGAGGAGGACCTTAAACGATGGTTTAGTGTGGCCGAAACGGGGCTTAGGCTAAATAATTCTTTGTTTAATGAGTTATCCGGCTTAATGTAGACAGGGTCGAAGGAAACTTTATTTATATTTAAATTTTAATGTTGAAAAGTCCGTCATGATCATGTTTTACCGTGCTTTCGTAGAATCTGTTTTGTCCTTCTCCCTGGTCTCATGGTTCAGTCACCTCTCTTTAAAGGAGAAGAATTCCCTAAATGAAATTGTTAAAGTGTCGGGTAAATTGATTGGTGAGTCACAGCTGTCTCCAGCCACCCTCCACAATAAACAGGTTGTGAGGATAGACAACAGTTTTCAGCTTCTCACAGAACTAAATAAGTTGTAGTTCCTCTTTTTGGTCAATATTTGTTTTAGTGTAATTTATTCTTGTATTTATGGGGTTTTATTCTGGCTCATTCCTAATCTTATTTGATTGGGATTGTATATTTTGTACATGTACTTATTTGTGACCTTGCCAATGTTTGTGATGCTTGTTGTGTGGTACGTCTTTGTATTGCACGTCTGGGATTGTACTTTTTTTTATGTGTGTTTTAATGGCTGTCCTGATCTGGCTGGCTGCAAAGCAAGTTTACATTCGGGTACCAATAAAGTGGTACCCTCTGAGCACTCCTGTGGGGAGTGCTCAGAGAGTATGGGGTATCGGACTGTCTGATTTTGGCGGTCCGCTCCCTGTATGATCAGTGTCAGAGCTTGGTCCGCATTGCCGGCAGTAAGTCGGACACGTTTCCAGTGAGGGTTGGACTCCGCCAAGGCTGTCCTTTGTCACCGATTCTGTTCATAACTTTTATGGACAGAATTTCTAGGCGCAGTCAAGGCGTTGAGGGGATCTGGTTTGGTGGCTGCAGGATTAGGTCTCTGCTTTTTGCAGATGATGTGGTCCTGATGGCTTCATCTGGCCAGGATCTTCAGCTCTCGCTGGATCGGTTCGCAGCCGAGTGTGAAGCGACTGGGATGAGAATCAGCACTTCCAAGTCCGAGTCCATGGTTCTCGCCCGGAAAAGGGTGGAATGCCATCTTCGGGTTGGGGAGGAGACCCTGCCCCAAGTGGAGGAGTTCAAGTACCTCGGAGTCTTGTTCACGAGTGAGGGAAGAGTGGATCGTGAGATCGACAGGCGGATCGGTGCGGCATCTTCAGTAATGCGGACGCTGTATCGATCCGTTGTGGTGAAGAAGGAGCTGAGCCGGAAGGCAAAGCTCTCAATTTACCGGTCGATCTATGTTCCCATCCTCACCTATGGTCATGAGCTTTGGGTCATGACCGAAAGGACAAGATCACGGGTACAAGCGGCCGAAATGAGTTTCCTCCGCCGGGTGGCAGGGCTCTCCCTTAGAGATAGGGTGAGAAGCTCTGTCATCCGGGGGGAGCTCAAAGTAAAGCCGCTGCTCCTCCACATCGAGAGGAGCCAGATGAGGTGGTTCGGGCATCTGGTCAGGATGCCACCCGATCGCCTCTCTCGGGAGGTGTTTAGGGCACGTCCGACCGGTAGGAGGCCACGGGGAAGACCCAGGACACGCTGGGAAGACTATGTCTCCCGGCTGGCCTGGGAACGCCTCGGGATCCCCCGGGAGGAGCTGGACGAAGTGGCTGGGGAGAGGGAAGTCTGGGCTTCCCTGCTTAGGCTGCTGCCCCCGCGACCCGACCTCGGATAAGCGGAAGAAGATGGATGGATGGATACCAATAAAGTAAACCTAACCTAAGTCCGTTACAATAAAAAAAAAAAATATATATATATATATATATATTACAAACTTAAAAATACTATTCAAAATATCTTATTACCCGATAAGAAGAAAATGAGAGGAAATACAAATTAAGGTAATCATTTTTAAAAAGTGTAAAAAAAGTAATAATGACGAGAACGACAAAACTACTGGCTTAAATCTGCGAATGGAAGCCTGCATCAGGAGGGAGAGAGAATTCAAGAGGAAGTGCTTTAACCTCTTAAGGCCCAAGCTGTTTGTTTACATGCTTTTTTTATTTCTCTTTGCTACAAACCCTGTTTCCATATGAGTTGGGAAATTGTGTTGGATGTAAATATAAACGGAATACAATGATTTGCAAATCCTTTTCAACCCATATTCAATTGAATGCACTACAAAGACAAGATATTTGATGTTCAAACTCATAAACTTTTTTTTTTTTTTGCAAATAATAATTAACTTAGGATTTCATGGCTGCAACACGTGCCAAAGTAGTTGGGAAAGGGCATGTTTACCACTGTGTTACATGGCCTTTCCTTTTAACAACACTCAGTAAACATTTGGGAACTGAGAAGACACATTTTTTAAGCTTCTCAGGTGGAATTCTTTCCCATTCTTGCTTGATGTACAGCTTAAGTTGTTCAACAGTCCGGGGGTCTCCGTTGTGGTATTTTAGGCTTCATAATGCGCCACACATTTTCAATGGAAGACAGGTCTGGACTACAGGCAGGCCAGTCTAGTACTCGCACTCTTTTACTATGAAGCCACGTTGATGTAACACGTGGCTTGGCATTGTCTTGCTAAAATAAGCAGGGGCGTCCGTGGTAAGGTTGCTTGGATGGCAACATTTGTTGCTCCAAAACCTGTATGTACCTTTCAGCATTAATGGCGCCTTCACAGATGTGTAAGTTACCCATGTCTTGGGCCCTAATACACCCCCATACCATCACAGATGCTGGCTTTTCAACTTTGCGCCTATAACAATCCGGATGGTTCTTTTCCTCTTTGGTCCGGAGGACACGACGTCCACAGTTTCCAAAAACAATTTGAAATGTGGACTTGTCAGACCACAGAACACTTTTCCACTTTGTATCAGTCCATCTTAGATGAGCTCAGGCCCAGCGAAGCCGACGGCGTTTCGGGGTGTTGTTGATAAACGGTTTTCGCCTTGCATAGGAGAGTTTTAACTTGCACTTACAGATGTAGCGACCCACTGTAGTTACTGACAGTGGGTTTCTGAAGTGTTCCTGAGCCCATGTGGTGATATCCTTTACACACTGATGTCACTTGTTGATGCAGTACAGCCTGAGGGATCGAAGGTCACTGGCTTAGCTGCTTACGAGCTGTGTGATTTCTCCAGATTCTCTGAACCCTTTGATGATATTACGGACCGTAGATGGTGAAATCCCTAAATTCCTTGCAATAGCTGGTTTAGAAAGGTTTTTCTTAAACTGTTCAACAATTTGCTCACGCATTTGTTGACAAAGTGGTGACCCTCGCCCCATCCTTGTTTGTGAATGACTGAGCATTTCATGGAATCTACTTTTATACCCAATCATGGCACCCACCTGTTCCCAATTTGCCTGTTCACCTGTGGGATGTTCCAAATAAGTGTTTGATGAGCATTCCTCAACTTTATCAGTATTTATTGCCACCTTTCCCAACTTCTTTATTGCCACCTTTCCCAACTTCTTTATTACGTGTTGCTGGCATCAAATTCTAAAGTTAATGATTATTTGAAAAAAAAAAAAAAAACATTTATCAGTTTGAACATCAAATATGTTGTCTTTGTAGCATATTCAACTGAATATGGGTTGAAAATGATTTGCAAATCATTGTATTCCGTTTATATTTACATCTAACACAATTCCCCAACTCATATGGAAACGGGGTTTGTATTTGGGCTTATTGGACCCTAATTAGAATAAAAACTAAGACTCATCTTTTGCTATGATGTACTTAGTCCATAAGTACACAAACGTGTACTTCATGTTTAGTGACATGCTAATTCTTATTTTTACACTTTTTTTCCAAATCCCATTGTATGTTATACTCTTCTGACACCACCAGATGGCAGTGTAAGAGTCCACGTAAGCGGCCATAAGACCCCAATTCAGTAGTGTACACAATTTTGGAAATATAAGCTAAAAGGTGCTGTCCACACATGTGGCCACTAAGCCTTCAGAGGTTTTAATGTGCAATTAATTTAATTTATTTAAATCAATCAATCAATCAATCAATCAATCAATGTTTATTTATATAGCCCTAAATCACAAGTGTCTCAAAGGGCTGCACAAGCCACAACGACATCCTCGGTACAAAGCCCGAGGAAAATGCAGTGTTTTATTTTCCTATACTCAAACACAGTGTCAGGACTCCTCTTCCTCCTATCCAGGAGATCGCAAAAAAGCCGCTGCCTGACCAGGGCTCAGAAAATCTGCAAAGACTCCTCCCACCCCCACCAAGGACTGTTTTCACTGCTGGACTCTAGAAAGAGGTTCCGCAGCCTCCGAAGCAGAACCTCCAGGTTCTGTAACAGCTTCTTCTCTCAGGCCGTAAGACTCTTGAACGCATCATAATTAAATTATCCCCTCAACTCCCCCCAAAATGGATTAACTCGCTGGGGAAAAAAAGACAATATAACATACATCCATAAACGTGGACGCATGTGAAAAAGTGCAATATATTTATCTGTACAGTAATCTATTTATTTATTTATATATATTGATATATATGTATTTATTTTATATATTATTTATATATATTTATTTATTTATATATGTACCTTATTGCTTTTTTATCCTGCACTACCATGAGCTTATGTAATGAAATTTCCTTCTTATCTGTGTCATGACTTGGTCCTGGGTGTTTGCTTTTCCGGAATGCAACGGAAAGTTGGCTCGGGCGAGACGGGAATGTAAATACATGATTTATTTAATATATCAAAAATAAAGTACAAACGAAAAGCGCGCACAGTGGCGGAGAACAAACTATGAAACCAAAAGACTATAGCAAAAAAAAGTACAAACGAAAAGCGCGCACAGTGGCGGAGAACAAACTATGAAACCAAAAGACTATAGCATTAATAAACAAAACTTACTTGGCATGGACTAAAAGGAGCAGCATGAACGATGGACATGAAATCAAGTGTCAGAAATGTGCAGAGCATAATTGTGGGGATGTCACCAGAAAGACAAACTGAAAAACAATGAACTTAAATACTACAGACATGATTAACGAAAACAGGTGCGCGACTCAAAACGTGAAACAGGTGCGTGACGTGACAGGTGAAAACTAATGGGTTGCTATGGTGACAAACAAGAGTGCACAATGAGTCCAAACGTGGAACAGGTGAAACTAATTGGGTAATCATGGAAACAAGACAAGGGAGTGAAAAGCCAGAAACTAAAGAGTCCAATAACTAAACAAAACATAACTAAGACAAAACATGATTACACAGACATGACAATCTGTGCTGTAAAGTTCAAATTTGAATGACAATAAAAAGGAAGTCTAAGTCTAAGTCTACTGTTCAAACTGTGTGTAAAGTTAAACTGGTCAAAAATACTAAATATACATTTTAAGTAAAACCTCGTGCTTGTTTTTAATGACTACTTAGGCGTACTACGTTACTGTATTTTAATGTTGGTCATTATAGGGGTACTTGGAGAGCCAAATATTTTCTGAGGTAGCACCCCTCGCAACCCCGAAAGGGACAAGCGGTAGAAAATGGATGGATGGATGGATGGGTACTTGATGAAAAAATGTTTGAGAACCACTGGTGTGGAATTCTGGAGAAAAACATGCCTATGAAATTACACTAAAGAGCTAAAGGTCCCGTGACAGACACGAGCACTGAAGAAATCCCTGCTTTTTTTCCTTGGCTTTCAGTTGTAAATTCGTGACAGGTCTACCAAAAACAAGGAAAAAGCCTCGACGTGTTGTTTTAAGAAAGGAACGAGCGTCACTTAATTCAAATTCAGTTTGATGTCGTCTTTGCATTCTTTTTAGGCTTGATAAGGTATCATCAGCTTTAACGATGCATTCATGGTTCACCCCAAAGCATCGGATCGCCCTTCCAAGGCCGCGCACATAAAATATAAAAAAAACGTGTCCCTTCTGAGGGGGTTCTCATGCTCACCTCGGGTGTCGTCCTAAAGCAGAGTCCTTCAGACAGATGACGTTAATTCGCTCTGACCCACTGCCGACGCCTGGCTTCGGTTAATTGGGCAAATATTTGACAGCCGCCGTGCAAAAAGCGCTGAGTGTCAAGGATGGGAAGTCCGTCACGATTACATTAAGTAAACACCTTTGCAATTACCTTCACCGTTTTATTTTGCCACACAATTTTTAGAAGGGTTATGCAGAAATAGGCAGTCAGTCTGGTAAATTGAAAGGAGAGCTCAGATTTGATTATTATTAAGTAGTCAACTTTAACGACAACAGACTTTTAAACTACTCTGTAATCTTCTGATGAACTGAGTCAACCAACTGAATGGCTTTATTACTACATTTTTTCATACAGTATATCTGTAGTTGGTTCTGAATATGTGAAAGTAGAACACAAATCTTACATTTTTATTAGACTTTCATAAAAATGACCATTTTGGAACATAAGGGTGCAAAGTGTGATTTTTTTTCTTCTCATGAGCTACAAAGATGCATCCCAATCAATAATGTTAGACAATTTTGGACCTAGTCAATGTAATAACCTCATCAATATCCATACCTTGGTTTTTGTATGCCTCACTTTTTATATGATTTGGGTTGGACACCTAAAGTCATGATTATGAAATACTAAGGTCGGAAATTAGTAGAGAAAAAGTAATGATTATGAGAGGAAAAAGTAATGATTATGAGGTAAAAATTTCGATTTTATGAGATTACAAAAATCTTAATTATGAGATAAAAAGTTATGATGATAAGATTAAAAAAAAGTTATTATTGTGGGAGAAAAAAAAAATCATGATTTTAGAATAAAAAGTCATGATTATGAAATACAAAGGTCGAAATTAGGAGAGAAAAAGTAATGATTATGAGAGGAAAAAGTCATTATGAAATAAGAAAGTCGAAATGATGTGAGAAAAAGTCACGATTGTGAAAGAAAATATCATGCCTATGAGATAAAATCAAAATGATGAGATTATAAAATCGAAATTATGAAATAAAAAGCCATGATTATAAGACAAAGTCACAATTATGAGGGAAAAAAAGTCATGATTATGGGATAAGAAAGTCGAAATGATGACATTAGAAAATCGAAATTATGAGATAAAGTAATTATTATAAGATAAAACAAAGTTATGATTTGCTCTTGTAACATAGTAAGAATCTTTTGGATAGGACATAAAACAATTGCAAAAGAAAAATGCTGTCATGTCTGTGTGCTCATGTTTTGTTTTAGTTATGTTCGGTTTTGTTTTTGGACTATTTGTGCACTCTCGTTTTGTCACCATGACGACCGATTAGTTGCACCTGTTTTCGCGTTCGGTCTCACACACCTGTTGTCAATCATGTCTGTAGTATTTAAGTCCATTGTTTTCAGTTAGTCTGCCTGGCAACATCACCCGTTATCATCACTCTGCTTCATGCCATGTTCACAGTCCCATGCCAAGTAAGTTTTTGTTTCATGTTTATAGTTTTTTGCCTTTGTGCAAGTCTTTTGTTTTCATTAGCCAAGTTTTGTACCTCCGCCATTGTGCGCGCCTTTCGTTTGTTCTTTTTTGATAGTGTTAAATAAAATCATGTATTCACATTCCCGTCTTGCCCGCGCCAACTTTCCGTTGCCTTCCGGGAAAACAAACCCCAAAGACCAAGTCCTGACAAATGCTGCAAATATCAAAAACACACTGGCACACACAACCCTCTGAAACAAATGCATGGGAGAAATGCTGCAAGTTGACAGAACAAAAGGGAAGCTAGCTATTCATCTTTAAAGACATAAGCGGGACGCTCAGAAGTATAGAAGCACGTTTTAGCCACTAAAAAAATTACTATGGGATATCATGATTATGAGAGAAAAAGTCATAATAATGAGAGGAAAAAGTTATGATTATGAGATAAGAAAGTCGAAATTAGGAAAGAAAAAGTAATGATTATAAGAGGAAAATATCATGATTATGAGCTAGAAATTACGAAATATATGAGATTAGAAAATCTAATTTATGATATAAAAAGTCATGATTATAAGATTCTAAAAAAATTATGAATATGGGAGAGAAAAAATTAATGATAATTAGAATAAAAAATCATGATTATGAAATACGAAGGTCGAAATTAGGAGAGAAAAAGTAATGATTATGAGAGGAAAAAGTCATTATGGAATAAGAAAGTCGAAATGATGTGAGAAAAAGTCACGATTGTGAAAGAAAATATCATGCCTATGAGATAAAATCAAAATTATGAGATTATAAAATCGAAATTATGAAATAAAAAGCCATGATTATAAGACAAAGTCACAATTATGACAGAAACAAGTCATGATTATGGGATAAGAAAGTCGAAATGATGACATTAGAAAATCGAAATTATGAGATAAAGTAATTATTATAAGATAAAACAAAGTTATGATTTGCTCTTGTAACATAGTAAGAATCTTTTGGATAGGACATAAAACAATTGCAAAAGAAAAATGCTGTCATGTCTGTGTGATCATGTTTTGTTTTAGTTACGTTCGGTTTTGTTTTTGGACTATTTGTGCACTCTCGTTTTGTCACCATGACGACCGATTAGTTGCACCTGTTTTCACGTTCGGTCTCACACACCTGTTGTCAATCATGTCTGTAGTATTTAAGTCCATTGTTTTCAGTTAGTCTGCCTGGCAACATCACCCGTTATCATCACTCTGCTTCATGCCATGTTCACAGTCCCATGCCAAGTAAGTTTTTGTTTCATGTTTATAGTTTTTTGCCTTTGTGCAAGTCTTTTGTTTTCATTAGCCAAGTTTTGTACCTCCGCCATTGTGCGCGCCTTTCGTTTGTTCTTTTTTGATAGTGTTAAATAAAATCATGTACTCACATTCCCGTCTTGCCCGCACCAACTTTCCGTTGCCTTCCGGGAAAACAAACCCCAAAGACCAAGTCCTGACAAATGCTGCAAATATCAAAAACACACTGGCACACACAACCCTCTGAAACAAATGCATGGGAGAAATGCTGCAAGTTGACAGAACAAAAGGGAAGCTAGCTATTCATCTTTAGAGACATAAGCAGGACGCTCAGAAGTATAGAAGCACGTTTCAGCCACTAAAAAAATTACTATGGGATTTCATGATTATGAGAGAAAAAGTCATAATAATGAGAGGAAAAAGTTATGATTATGAGATAAGAAAGTCGAAATTAGGAAAGAAAAAGTAATGATTATAAGAGGAAAATGTCATGATTATGAGCTAGAAATTTCGAAATATATGAGATTAGAAAATCTAATTTATGATATAAAAAATCATGATTATAAGATTTTTAAAAAGTTATGAATATGGGAGAGAAAAAATTAATGATTATTAGAGTAAAAAGTCATGATTATGAAATATGAAGGTCGAAATTAGAAGAGAAAAAGTAATGATTATGAGAGGAAAAAGTCATTATGGGATAAGAAAGTCGAAATTATGTGAGGAAAAGTCATGATTGTGAAAGAAAATGTCATGCTTATGAGATTAGAAA
Organism: Nerophis lumbriciformis; assembly: GCF_033978685.3. Classification (NCBI taxonomy): domain Eukaryota; kingdom Metazoa; phylum Chordata; class Actinopteri; order Syngnathiformes; family Syngnathidae; genus Nerophis; species Nerophis lumbriciformis. The sequence goes on from NC_084556.2 coordinate 5,566,474, forward strand.
ATCGAAATTATGAAATAAAAAGCCATAATTATAAGACAAAGTCACAATTATGACGGAAACAAGTCATGATTATGGGATAAGAAAGTCGAAATTATGACATTAGAAAATCGAAATTATGAGATAAAGTAATTATTATAAGATAAAACAAAGTTATGATTTGCTCATGTAACAAAGTAAGAATATTTTGGATAGAACATAAAACAATTGCAAAAGAAATATGCTGCAAATATCAAAAACACATTGGCATACACAACCCTCTGAAACAAATGCATGGGAGAAATGCTGCAAGTTGACAGAACAAAAGGGAAGCTAGCTATTCATCTTTAGAGACATAAGCGGGACGCTCAGAAGTATAGAAGCACGTTTCAGACACTAAAAAAAATGACTATGGGATATCATGATTATGAGAGAAAAAGTCATAATAATGAGAGGAAAAAGTTATGATTATGAGATAAGAAAGTCGAAATTAGGAAAGAAAAAGTAATGATTATAAGAGGAAAATATCATGATTATGAGCTAGAAATGTCGAAATATATGAGATTAGAAAATCTAGTTTATGATATAAAAAGTCATGATTATAAGATTTAAAAAAAGTTATGAATATGGGAGAGAAAAAATGAATGATTATTAGAGTAAAAAGTCATGATTATGAAATATGAAGGTCGAAATTAGAAGAGAAAAAATAATGGTTATGAGAGGAAAAAGTCATTATGGGATAAGAAAGTCGAAATTATGTGAGGAAAAGTCACGATTGTGAGAGAAAATGTCATGATTATGAGATAAAATCAAAATTATGAGATTAGAAAATCGAAATTATGAGAGAAAAAGTCATGATTATAAGATAAAAGTCACATTTATGAGAGAAAAAGTCATGATTATGGGATATTAAAGTCGAAATGTTGAGATTAGAAAATCGAAATTATGAGAGAGTAATGATTAGAAGATTTTTTTTAAAGTTATGATAATTAGAGGAAAAAAGTCATGATTATGAGATTGAAAAAATCATGATTATGAGATAAGGAAATCATGATTATGAGATAAGGAAATCGAAATTATGAGAATAGAAAATCAAAATTCATCCATCCATTTTGTACCGCTTGTCCCTCTCGGGTTCGCGGGGTTGCTGGTCAGCATTATGAGAGGAAAAAGTCATGACTATGAGAGAAAATGTCATATGAGATAGTTGAAATTATGAGATTAGAAATATCGAAATTATGAGATAAAAAAAAAAGTCAGTGCTCAATACCGTGGTAGAGCGGAATATTTGTTAGGTCAGGAAAAAAACAGAGGCTATTTCATCCCTACAGGTGTGTTTCACAGGTTTCCCTGCTCTTCAGGGGAGTTTATTGAAGTGTCTGTGGTTGTTACATATATATAGGGTACATTATATGGGGGGATGTGGTCATTGTTACACAGTAGTGCCTTGTTTCTGTGCCGGCATGATGAGACCAGTTTGTTTAATGTGGACATTCTTGGGTGGTATATAATGAACATTTTTTCTTTCAGGCACAGGTTACATCTTTTAGTTGCGCTGTTGTATGGTGAGCTAGATGCGACAATTCGCCATGTACTGGCGTCATCAATTTTATTGTCTTTAAAGGGGAACATTATCACCAGACCTATGTAAGCGTCAATATATACCTTGATGTTGCAGAAAAAAGACCATATATTTTTTTAACCGATTTCTGAACTCTAAATGGGTGAATTTTGGCGAATTAAACGCCTTTCTAATATTCACTCTCGGAGCGATGACGTCACATCGGGAAGCAATCCGCCATTTTCTCAAACACCGAGTCAAATCAGCTCTGTTATTTTCCGTATTTTTCGACTGTTTTCCGTACCTTGGAGACATCATGCCTCGTCGGTGTGTTGTCGGAGGGTGTAACAACACGAACAGGGACGGATTCAAGTTGCACCAGTGGCCCAAAGATGCGAAAGTGGCAAGAAATTGGACGTTTGTTCCGCACACTTTACCGACGAAAGCTATGCTACGACAGAGATGGCAAGAATGTGTGGATATCCTGCGACACTCAAAGCAGATGCATTTCCAACGATAAAGTCAAAGAAATCTGCCGCCAGACCCCCATTGAATCTGCCGGAGTGTGTGAGCAATTCAGGGACAAAGGACCTCGGTAGCACGGCAAGCAATGGCGGCAGTTCGAGCTAAACCCCCTGGATGTCTTGGCTCACACCGTCCCTTATGCCACCGAAGATGATCAAGAGAAGAATATCGACCCTAGCTTCCTTGGCCTGCTGACATCAACTCCAAAACTGGACAGATCAGCTTTCAGGAAAAGAGAGCGGATGAGGGTATGTCTACAGAATATATTAATTTATGAAAACTGGGCTGTCTGCACTCTCAAAGTGCATGTTGTTGCCAAATGTATTTCATATGCTGTAAACCTAGTTCATAGTTGTTAGTTTCCTTTAATGCCAAACAAACACATACCAATCGTTGGTTAGAAGGCGATCGCCGAATTCGTCCTCGCTTTCTCCCGTGTCGCTGGCTGTCGTGTCGTTTTCGTCGGTTTCGCTTGCATACGGTTCAAACCGACATAGCTCAATAGCTTCAGTTTCTTCTTCAATTTCGTTTTCGCTACCTGCCTCCACACTACAACCATCCGTTTCGATACATTCGTAATCTGTTGAATCGCTTAAGCCGCTGAAATCCGAGTCTGAATCCGAGCTAATGTCGCTGTAGCTTGCTGTTCTTTCCGCCATGTTTGTTTGTGTTGGCTTCACTATGTGACGTCACAGGAAAATGGACGGGTGGTTAAAATCAGGCACTTTGAAGCTTTTTTTTAGGGATATTGCGTGATGGGTAAAATTTTGAAAAAAACTTCGAAAAATATAATAAGCCACTGGGAACTGATTTTTAATGGTTTTAACCCTTCTGAAATTGTGATGATGTTCCCCTTTAAGAGAAGGCATTGAAGCTTAGGGAAGGCTATGCAGAACGAAACTAAAACTGAACTGGCGACAAAGTAAACAAAAACAGAATGCTGGACGACAGCAAAGACTTACTGTGGAGCAAAGACGGCGTCCACAATGTAGATCCGAACATGACATGACACTCAACACTGTCCCCACAAAGAAGGATAAAAACGACTGAAATAGTCTTGATCGCTAAAACAAAGCAGATGCGGGGAATATCGCTCAAAGGAAGACATGGAACTGCTACAGGAAAATACCAAAAGAAGAGAAAAAAACACCAAAATAAGAGCGCAAGACAAGAACTAAAACACTACACACAGGAAAACAGCAAAAAAACTCCAAATAAGTCATTGTGTGATGCATGCTTGGTTATGCTTTAAAGTCATATCCAACAATTGCGACAACAACTTTTTACTGTCAACTGAGTTTTGTTTTTTAATGTTTTCTGCTGGTGGTGATTTTTTCAACGCTAAAAACGTGCCTTGGGATATTGCGTGATGGGTAAAATTTTGAAAAAAACTTCGAAAAATATAATAAGCCACTGGGAACTGATTTTTAATTGTTTTAACCCTTCTGAAATTGTGATAATGTTCCCCTTTAAGAGTCAATATGTAAAAAGCTCTCAATGAAAGTGGATACCAATACACCCTCCAATTCGACCCACCAGCAACTGAAACAAGAAAAACCAGGAAACGGGACAACACCCCCCCCAAATGTCAGCACGAATATTGGACACAAATTTCTTGCTCTCACTGACAGGCACTTCCCCAAAAAACCCGTCCTCAGGAAGATATTCAAGAGGAATTATTTGAAACTTAGCTACAGCTGCATGATGAATATCAAACAAACCATTGACTCGCACAACAAAAAAGGATTCTGAGCACACACAGACAAGCAACCACAAACGGCCCCAACTCCACAGATAACTGCAATTGCAGACAAAGGCATAACTGCCCACTTAACGGAAACTGCTTAAAAGCATCAGTTGTTTACCGAGCCAGCGTCATCCGCAAAGACACCCCAAACACAGAGACACATATTGGACTCACAGAAAACACCTTCAAAACCCGTTATAACAATCACGCTACAGAGCTCAGCAAATACATATGGACTCTTAAAGACAATAAAATTGATTATGCTATTACAAACCCCGTTTCCATATGAGTTCAGAAATTGTGTTAGATGTAAATATAAACGGAATACAATGATTTGCAAATCCATTTCAACCCATATTCAATTGAATGCACTACAAAGACAACATATTTGATGTTCAAACTCATAAACTTTTTTTTTTTTTTTCACAAATAAAATAGTGTTAGAATTTCATGGCTACAACATTTGCCAAAGTAGTTGGGAACAGGCATGTTCACCACTGTGTTACATGGCCTTTCCTTTTAACAACACTCAGTAAACGTTTGGGAACTGAGGAGACACATTTTTTAAGCTTCTCGGGTGGAATTCTTTCCCATTCTTGCTTGATGTACAGCTTAAGTTGGTCAACAGTCCGGGGGTCTCCGTTGTGGTATTTTAGACCACACATTTTCAATGGGAGACAGGTCTGGACTACAGGCAGGCCAGTCTAGTACCCGCACTCTTTTACTATGAAGCCACGTTGATGTAACACGTGGCTTGACATTGTCTTGCTGAAATAAGCAGGGGCGTCCATGGTAACGTTGCTTGGATGGCAACATATGTTGCTTCAAAACCTGCATGTACCTTTCAGCATTAATGGCGCCTTCACAGATGTGTAAGTTATCCATGTCTTGGGCACTAATACACCCCCATACCATCACAGATAACAATCCGGATGGTTCTTTTCCTCTTTGGTCCGGAGGACACGACCTCCACAGTTTCCAAAAACAATTTGCAATGTGGACTCGTCAGACCACAGAACACTTTTCGACTTTGTATCAGTCCATCTTAGATGAGCTCAGGCCCAGCAAAGCCGACAGCGTTTCTGGGTGTTGTTGATAAACGGTTTTCGCCTTGCATGGGAGAGCTTTAACTTGCACTTACAGATGTAGCGACCAACTGTAGTTACTGACAGTGGGTTTCTGAAGTGTTCCTGAGCCCATGTGGTGATATCCTTTACACACTGATGTCGCTTGTTGATGCAGTACAGCCTGAGGGATCGAAGGTCACGGGCTTAGCTGCTTACATGCAGTGATTTCTCCAGATTCTCTGAACCCTTTGATGATATTACGGACCGTAGATGGTGAAATCCCTAAATTCCTTGCAATAGCTGGTTGAGAAAGGGTTTTCTTAAACTGTTCAACAATTTGCTCACGCATTTGTTGACAAAGTGGTGAACCCTCGCCCCATCCTTGTTTGTGAATGACTGAGCATTTCATGGAATCTGCTTTTATACCCAATCACGGCACCCACCTGTTCCCAATTTCCCTGTTCACCTGTGGGATGTTCCAAATAAGTGTTTGATGAGCATTCCTCAACTTTATCAGTATTTATTGCCACCTTTCCCAACTTCTTTGTCACGTGTTGCTGGCATCAAATTCTAAAGTTATTATTATTTGCAAAAAAAAAAAAATGTTTATCAGTTTGAACATCAAATATGTTGTCTTTGTAGTGCATTCAATTGAATATGGGTTGAAGCGGATTTGTAAATCATTGTATTCCGTTTATATTTACATCTAACACAATTTCCCAACTCATATGGAAACAGGGTTTGTATATATATATATATATTAAAATCGTCATCCCAGGAATTGGAGTGAATCATTAGGTGCCCAAAGAATAACACCCGTGGAAAATGTACCCATAAAACTATCGTTTCCAGATCGACAGTATAATTCACTTCCAACGTCAATAAACCAATCAATTAATCAACCAATCAATCAATGGAAAGCTTATAAAGAAAAACAGATCAATGCAATCCTCCTGTGGCTCATCTGCTGCAATAGTTTTTCGGCTAAATTCGCTTTTCTGTGTCAAATGCTGAGATGAACGTGTTCTGGTTTAATTGAACAGCAAAACAAACACTTTTCCAGATGATGTTCCTATTTTCGCCTCTTTCAATCACTCAGCAACATTTTTTCCTTTTGTGCTTTTTTTTTTCCTCTCTGCCGCTGCACGATGACAAACAGCCTCTTTACGACCGACACACTTTCCCATTTTCTTTCAAGCCATTTTGGGAAAGTACACATCCAAGCGTAGAAGTGACCCCTTTTCTCCAATCACTTGATTTGGCCCTACTACTTTTTTTTGATGATTAGAATTCTTTGTCGGCGCACTTGTGCAATCCTGGGCCAGTTTGCATGCTCATGCTTTGAATTTGAATATGACATGTGACCAAGAGTCTGTCCATTCACATACACACACACACACACACACAACGTAGCACCTGTCTGTCCATTCATATACACACATGTCAAGCAATTCATATACACGCACTGAATGTAAACATCCATTCTGATGTAGACAAAATGTAAACATTTGTCCGTCCATTCACTCGCGCTCGCATGTGTGCGCGCACAGACCCTACCGACGGTTTGTCTATTCACACACACACTTGATATGAAACCATCTGTGTTTCATTTCACAGACACACGTTATGGAAACATTTGTTGGTGCATTCACGCACTAAATTTAAACATCTGTCTGTCCATTCACATAAACACGTATGTCAATCAATTCACATGCGCACCAAATGTAAACACCTGCCGGTCTTTTCACATATACACAAAATGTAAACACCTGTTTGTTCGTGGACATATGTAAACATCTATCTGTCCATTCGCATATAAAACAAAATGTAAACATCTGTTTGTTCATGGACATGCTGAATGTAAACATCTGTCTATCCATTCACATATACACACAATGTAAACATCTGTTTGTTCGCGTACATATTCAAACATCTGTCTATCCATTAACATAAACACCTATGTCAATTAATTTTCACACCAAATGTAAACACCTGCCTATCTTTTCACATATACACAAAATGTAAGCATCTGTTTGTTCGTGGACGTATGTAAACATCTGTCTATGCATTCACATATACACAAAATGTAAACATCTGTTTGCTCATGGACATATGCAAACATCTGTTTATCCATTCACATATACACAACATGTACACATCTGTTTGTTCATGGACATATGTAAACATCTGTCTATCCATTCTCATATACACCGAATGTAAACATCTGTTCATGGACATATGTAAACATATGTCTATGCATTCACATGTACACAAAATGTAAACATCTGTTTGCTCATGGACATGTGCAAACATCTGTTTATCCATTCACATATACACAAAATGTAAACATTTATTTGTTCATTGACATGTGCAAACATCTGTTTATCCATTCACATATACACAAAATGTAAACATCTGTTTGCTCATGGACATATGCAAACATCTGTTTATCCATTCACATATACACAACAGGTACACATCTGTTTGTTCATGGACATATGTAAACATCTGTCTATCCATTCACATATACACCGAATGTAAACATCTGTTCATGGACATATGTAAACATATGTCTATCCATTCACATGTACACACAATGTAAACATCTGTTTGTTCATGTACATTTGTAAACATCTGTCGATCCATTCGCATGTACATAGAATGTAAACATCTGTTTGTTCATGGGCATATGTAAACATCTGTCTATCCATTCACATACACACAAAATTTAAACACCTGTTTGTTCATGGGCATATGTAAACCTCTGTCTATCCATTCACACACAGTATACCCAAAATTTAAACTTCTGTTTGTTCATGGACATATGCAAACATCTGTTTATCCATTCACATATACACAACATGTACACATCTGTTTGTTCATGGACATATGTAAACATCTGTCTATCCATTCACATATACACCGAATGTAAACATCTGTTCATGGACATATGTAAACATATGTCTATCCATTCACATGTACACACAATGTAAACATCTGTTTGTTCATGTACATTTGTAAACATCTGTCGATCCATTCACATGTACATAGAATGTAAACATCTGTTTGTTCATGGGCATATGTAAACATCTGTCTATCCATTCACATACACACAAAATTTAAACACCTGTTTGTTCATGGACATATGTAAACCTCTGTCTATCCATTCACACACAGTATACCCAAAATTTAAACTTCTGTTTGTTCATGGACATATGCAAACATCTGTTTATCCATTCACATATACACAACATGTACACATCTGTTTGTTCATGGACATATGTAAACATCTGTATATCCATTCACATATACACCGAATGTAAACATCTGTTCATGGACATATGTAAACATATGTCTATCCATTCACATGTACACACAATGTAAACATCTGTTTGTTCATGTACATTTGTAAACATCTGTCGATCCATTCACATGTACATAGAATGTAAACATCTGTTTGTTCATGGGCATATGTAAACATCTGTCTATCCATTCACATACACACAAAATTTAAACACCTGTTTGTTCATGGACATATGTAAACCTCTGTCTATCCATTCACACACAGTATACCCAAAATTTAAACTTCTGTTTGTTCATGGACATATGCAAACATCTGTTTATCCATTCACATATGCACAACATGTACACATCTGTTTGTTCATGGACATATGTAAACATCTGTATATCCATTCACATATACACCGAATGTAAACATCTGTTCATGGACATATGTAAACATATGTCTATCCATTCACATGTACACACAATGTAAACATCTGTTTGTTCATGTACATTTGTAAACATCTGTCGATCCATTCACATGTACATAGAATGTAAACATCTGTTTGTTCATGGGCATATGTAAACATCTGTCTATCCATTCACATACACACAAAATTTAAACACCTGTTTGTTCATGGACATATGTAAACCTCTGTCTATCCATTCACACACAGTATACCCAAAATTTAAACTTCTGTTTGTTCATGGACATATGCAAACATCTGTTTATCCATTCACATATACACAACATGTACACATCTGTTTGTTCATGGACATATGTAAACATCTGTCTATCCATTCACATATACACCGAATGTAAACATCTGTTCATGGACATATGTAAACATATGTCTATGCATTCACATGTACACACAATGTAAACATCTGTTTGTTCATGTACATTTGTAAACATCTGTCGATCCATTCACATATACATAGAATGTAAACATCTGTTTGTTCATGGGCATATGTAAACATCTGTCTATCCATTCACATACACACAAAATTTAAACACCTGTTTGTTCATGGACATATGTAAACCTCTGTCTATCCATTCACACACAGTATACCCAAAATGTAAACTTCTGTTTGTTCATGGACATATGTAAACATCTGTCTATCCATTTATATATAAACAAAATGTAAACATCTGTTTGTTCATAGACATACGTAAACATCTGTCTATCCATTTACATATACACAAAAAGTAAACTTATGTTTGTTCATGGACATATGTAAACATCTGTCTATCTATTCACATATACACAAAATGTAAACACCTGTTTGTTCATGGACATATGTAAACATCTGTCAATCCATTCACATAAACACAAAATGTAAACACTTGTTTGCTCATGGACATATGTAAACATCTGTCTATCCATTTATATATAAACAAAATGTAAACATCTGTTTGTTCATGGACATATGTAAACCTCTGTCTATCCATTCACACACAGTATACCCACAATGTAAACTTGTGTTTGTTCATGGACATATGTAAACATCTGTCTATCCATTTATATACAAACAAAATGTAAACATCTGTTTGTTCATAGACATACGTAAACATCTGTCTACCCATTTACATATACACAAAATGTAAACGTATGTTTGTTCATGGACATATGTAAACATCTGTCTATCCATTCACATATACACAAAATGTAAACACCTGTTTGTTCATGGACATATGTAAACATCTGTCTATCCATTCACATATACACAAAATGTAAACACCTGTTTGTTCATGGACATATGTAAACATCTGTCTATCCATTCACATATACACAACATGTAAACTTCTGTTTGTTCATGGACATATGTAAACATCTGTCTATCCATTTATATACAAACAAAATGTAAACATCTGTTTGTTCATAGACATATGTAAACATCTGTCTATCCATTTACATATACACAAAATGTAAACTTATGTTTTTTCATGGACATATGTAAACATCTGTCTATCCATTCACATATACACAAAATGTAAACACCTGTTTGTTCATGGACATATGTAAACATCTGTCTATCCATTCACATACACACAAAATGTAAACACCTGTTTGTTCATGGACACATGTAAACATCTGTCTATCCATTTACATACACACACAATGTAAACACCTGTTTGTTCATGGACATATGTAAACATCTGTCTATCCATTCACATAAACACAAAATGTAAACACCTGTTTGTTCATGGACATATGTAAACACCTGTCTATCCATTTATATACAAACAAAATGTAAACATCTGTTTGTTCATAGACATATATAAACATCTGTCTATCCATTTACATATACACAAAATGTAAACTTAGTTTGTTCATGGACATATGTAAACATCTGTCTATCCATTCACATACACACAAAATGTAAACACCTGTTTGTTCATGGACATATGTAAACATCTGTCTATCCATTCACATAAACACAAAATGTAAACACCTGTTTGTTCATGGACATATGTAAACCTCGGTCTATCCATTCACATATACACAACATGTAAACATCTGTTTGTTCATGGACATATGTAAACATCTGTCTATCGATTTACATATAAACAAAATATAAACATCGGTTTGTTCATGGACATATGCAAACATCTGTCTATCCATTCACATATACACAAAATGAAAACATCTGTCCATTCACATACGCATACTATGGAAATATGTGTCCATTCACACACTCACGCGCACACACACACACGCACACGCACGCACACACACACACACACACGTCCCGTCTGTTTGTCAATTCACGCACAAAATGTCTAAATTAGTCCATTTAGCTACATACTTTATGTGTATCATTAAATTAAAAAAACACACATTATGGAAACATCTGTTGATCCAATAAAATGCTAAATGGAAACATTGGTTAGTCCATTCATACACGGAAACATTGGTCGGTCCATTCAAATACACACACACACACACACACGCACACACACATACACAAACACACACATACACACACTTAATATAAACATCTGTCAGTCCAGTCACAAAATATACAATTGAACCCCTCAAACACACCTGACTGTCTGTCAATTCACTCACTCTTCACACACACACTGTACCATCTGTTTGTCCATTCACTTACAAAATGTGCCCCAGCAAAGACGTTTTGCTCGATGGTTGCCATGTTTTTCAACCGATCATGCTGAAATTTGACAGACGTGTGTTTACCTAATGCCTAATGCTGTGTACCAAATTTCACAGTGACTCGGCAAAACCCCGGAGCGCTGCAAGCTACGTTGGCGAGGGACTGTTGCAGCAAAGGCATCATGAGAGGGATTAAGTTAACCCCAACAGTTAAACCCCAAATCATGACGGCACGTTTTGAAGCCTGAAAGCTGAGGAGAGATACAAGAGATTACGACTTATGAAGCAAAGCCCGGTAAAAGGAAAATACAATATGTTTTTTTTTTCTGTTAAAAGGCGGATTAAAAGTGCTAAAATGGGAACTTTTTGACTGCGGGTGTTGGCGGAGCGAGACGGTGCATTGGCACCATGCGTGGTTTGCGTCCGACCTTTTGCCGGCTTTGCGGTAATTGCTTTTCCTTCAAGCCCGCACATCCATGCGGGATGCAGACACGCTGGAGAATGAAGCGTTAGTCAGCGGATGATGGAATCTGTGAAACATCATTCCTTCTCACCGGAAGTCACCGGAAAGAAGAATAACACTTGTTCCCAGGCTGACGCACAGCTTGCAATTATCAGTTTTGTTTTTTTATTTCTCAACCTTTCCCCCCCCAAAAAATATTATACAATATGCCAATGTTGTTGTCTATGAACAAAGGCTGATGATTCAAACAAGTCTTTTTGTTGACTTCAGAGCATACTTGCCAACCCTCACGATTTTTCCGGGAGACTCCCGAATTTCAGTGCCCCTCCCGAAAAGTTAAAATTTCTCCCGATTTTCACCCGGACAACAATACTATGGGCGTGCCATGATGGCACTGCCTTTAGCGTCCATTACAACCTGTCGACGCGTCCGCTTTTTTACCATACAAGCAGCGTGCCGGCCCAGTCACATGTTGCATACACACGAAAGTGACTGCAAGACATACTTGATCAATATCCATACAGGTCACACTGAAGGTGGCCGTATAAACAACTTTAACACTGTTACAAATATGCACCACACTGTGAACCCACACCAAACAAGAATGACAAACACATTTCGGGAGAACAGCCGCACCGTAACACAACATTAACACAACAGAACAAATACCCAGAATCCCTTGCATCCCTAACTCTTCCGGGCTACAATATACACCCCCGCTACCACCAAACCCCGCCCCCCAATCTCCCGAATTCGAAGGTCTCAAGATTGGCAAGTATGCTTCAGGGTACCGTATTTTCCGCACCATAAGGCGCCCTGGGTTATAAGCCGCGCCTTCAATGAACGGCATATTTCAAAACTTTGTCCACCTATAAGCCGCCCCGTGTTGTAAGCCGCATCTAACTGCAATGTCAAAAAAACAGTCAGATAGGTCAGTCAAACTTTAATAATATATTAAAAACCAGCGTTCTAACAACTCTGTTCACTCCCAAAATGTACGCAAATGTGCAATCACAAACATAGTAAAATTCAAAATAGTGCAGAGCAATAGCAACATAATGTTGCTCGAACAATAATGTCACAACACACAAAATAAACATAACGCTCACTTTCTGAAGTTATTCTTCATTCATAAATCCCTCGAATTCTTCTCCTTCGGTGTCCGAATTGAAAAGTTGGGCGAATGTGGGATCCGTCTCGTCGAAGTAATCGGAGTCAGTGTCGCTGTTGTCCAGCAGTTCTGTGAATCCTGCCTTCCGGAAAGCTCGGACCACAGTTGTGACCGAAATATCTGCCCAGGCATTTACGATCCACTGGCAGATGTTGGCGTATGTCGTCTGGCGCTGTCTCCCTGTCTTGGTGAACGTCACGTGTGTTCGCCTTCTGTCATCCACTGTTCCCACGCAGTTAGCAGTCTAGCTTCGAATGCCCTGTTGACACCAATATCTAGCGGCTGGAGGTCTTTTGTCAATCCACCCGGAATGACGGCGAGTATTGAATTAAGCGCGTAAGCGTGTCTCTTAATGTGATGTTATGAGCTAGCAAATATAACAACTACACTACCCAGCATGCAACGATAGTGACGAGCATGCGCGGTAGCCCTGAGAAGCGTTGTTGTATGCTGGCAGTTAGAATGTGGTTATGAGCACGCTGTGAGTAAACGTTGAGAACTCAGTTAACACGCCTCGTCTGCATTATTTATAATTAGACAGACAACACACTTAATAGGAGCCATTTTGGGGTCTTTACATAAACACACAAATGGAAATGAAACGTCACATATCCCAGCATGCACCGCGCGCTTCTTCTTCTTCTACGGAGAAAAAAGATGGCGGCTGTTTACCGTAGTTGCGAGACCTAAACTTTATGAAAATTAATATTAATATTAACCCATATATAAGGCGCACCGGATTATAAGGCGCACTGTCAGCTTTTGAGAAAATTTGTGGTTTTTAGGTGCGCCTTATAGTGCGGAAAATACGGTAGTTATTAAGACTGAATACAGTACTGCTAACAGTCACCAGGGATATTCAACAAAATAGTTTTGGGGGCCACATTTCCAGAAAGCTAAGGACCGGGGGGCGGACTTCTCCCTTCCCTATTATTCTTGTTTTGTATATTCCGGAGGCATTTGATTTTTGGTCTATTTATTTTCTCTGTCACGGCTGGTTACACACGGCCATGCCTTATGTTGCGTTTTAATAGTGTTCTCCGGTGTTTAGTGTTTTAGTTCTTGTCATGTGCTTTTAATTTGGCGGCTTTCCCGGTTTTGTTGGTGTTTTCCCATGGCGGCTTCACTTCTGTCCCGGAGCATTTCCCCTCACCTGTTTTCTGTTTGCAATCAAGACTATTTAAGTTGATCCTTTTTCTACCTTCGCTGTCGAGACATTGATGTTATTATCTGTTCACTGGACTACAGAGGAGCCTTTTTGATACTCCACATTTTCAGCAGTTTTGTTTTGTTTTCTGTCCGGAAAGAGCACTTCTCGCTTTTTTGTTCACTTATCAATAAATACCCCTTTTTTTTTTTACCTCAGGCTACTACCTCGCTCATCTGCATCCTCAAAATCACAACAACTAGAGATGTCCGATAATGGCTTTTTTGCCGATATTTGATATTCCGATATTGTCCAACTCTTAATTACCGATACCGATAACAACCGATACCGATATATACAGTCGTGGAATTAACACATTATTATGCCTAATTTTGTTGTGATGCTCCGCTGGATGCATTAAACAATGTAACAAGGTTTTCCAAAATAAATCAACTCAAGTTATGGAAAAAAGTGCCAACATGGCACTGCCATATTTATTATTGAAATCACAAAGTGCATTATTTTTTTTATCATGCCTCAAAACATCAGCTTTGAATGTGGGACATGCTCTCCCTCAAATAATCCTGATACCCACCACAACTATGGGAAACACTGTACTTTGACTTTGCATTTTTTTTTTTTTAAACATGCCTCAAAACAACATCTACATAAACAATGAAGGCACACAGCTTCAGTCCAAAGTATACTATAAACTGGGCTCAATCTGCCCTGTTCTTAACGTATTCGTATGAGTAACAAAAATGTGCAAATAAAAACAAGAAAGGCACAAAAATAAAAAACTGCTTCAGTCTAGACTAGTAGATAACACAGCCATCTTTTAAAGTGCATGAACATTAATAAAATCTGCTTAAGTCTAGACTAGTAGAAAAAACAGCCATCCTTTAAAGTGCATGGGGGAAAAAAGGCACAAAACATAAATAAAACAGTTTCACTCAGTCCAGACTATTAGTCTATTTGTGCAACAGATGAAGCTCAAAGAGTAGGCTAATTATTTTTCTCCTTGTCATCACGTGTGAGAGGTAGATTTTTCTGAATGAAAACAATCTGCAAGGGGTTCTGGGTATTTGTTCTGTTGTGTTTATGTCGTGTTACGGTGGGGATGTTCTCCCGAAATGTGTTTGTCATTCTTGTTTGGTGTGGGTTCACAGTGTGGCGCATATTTGTAACAGTGTTAAAGTTGTTTATACGGCCACCCTCAGTGTGACCTGTATGGCTGTTGATCAAGTATGCTTGCATTCGCTAGTGCGTGTGTCAAGCCGCAGATATTATGTGACTGGGCCAGTGTCATGTCTGTGTGATCATGTTTTGTTTTAGTCATATTCGGGGGTTTTTTGTGCACTTTGTTTTGTTTTGTCCCCATAGCAACCATTAGTTTTCACCTGTCACGTCACGCACCTGTTTCACGTTTTGAGTCACGCACCTGTTTTCACTAATCATGTCTATAGTATTTAAGTTCATCGTTTTCAGTTTGTCGTGCTGACGACATCTGTCACGACTAGGACCATGGCTTGGTTTGTTCTCCCGAGGTGCAAGTGATTTGGACCAGATGTGGCGTGAAGGTGAATACATGATTTATTTAAACACTGTGGCAGAGGGGTTAGTGCGTCTGCCTCACAATACGAAGGTCCTGAGTAGTCTTGGGTTCAATCCCGGGCTCGGGATCTTTCTGTGTGGAGTTTGCATGTTCTCCCCGTGACTGCGTGGGTTCCCTCCGGGTACTCCGGCTTCCTCCCACTTCCAAAGACATGCACCTGGGGATAAGTTGATTGGCAACACTAAAATTGGCCCTAGTGTGTGAATGTGAGTGTGAATGTTGTCCGTCTATCTGTGTTGGCCCTGCGATGAGATGGCGACTTGTCCAGGGTGTACCCCGCCTTCCGCCCGATTGTAGCTGAGATAGGCTCCAGCACCCCCCGCGACCCCAAAGGGAATAAGCGGTAGGAAATGGATGGATGGATGGATGGATGGACTACAAAAAAAAGTACAAACGAAAAGCGCGCACAGTGGCGGAGAAACGACTTGGCTATGAAAACAAATACTTGCACAAAGGCAGAAACTATGAACAACAAAAAACACTAACTGTGGCTTAATAAACAAAAACTTACTTGGCATGGAACCGGCATGAAAAAAGAGCAGCAAGGGTCTTAAGGGTGTGTGGAGAGTGTGCAGAAGCATAAATGCAGGATGTCGTCAGAACGACAAACTGAAAACAATGAACTTAAATACTATAGACATGATTAGTGAAAGCAGGTGCGTGACTCAAAACGTGAAACAGGTGCGTGACGTGACAGGTGAAAACTAATGGTTGCTATGGTGACAAAACAAAACAAAAGTGCACAAAAAGTCCAAAAACAAAACCGAACATGACTAAAACAAAACATGATCACACAGACATGACAGCCGGTACGCTCTGTACATCTTCCTGCGGCGTTTTAAAGCATTTATCGGCCGATAATATCGGACCGCCGATATTATCGGACATCCCTAACAACAACCTTTTGTCATCATTTGACATTCTCAGAGTTACAGGAGTGTAGAAGGGGCCTTAAAAACAACAGAGCACTCAAAGGATGTAAAATATATTTGATTAACAAGTTTGCATTCAGTCCTTAAAAGCAACAATGTGCTTCTGTCCTTTTTTTAAAGTATTTTTAATGTTTTTTTTAGTAGGCGACAGTAGGAGGACCCAGAAGTAACTTTGGGAGTGGTTTAAAGTTTGGTACTGTTGCAGTCCAAAAGAGTGGTGTCTGTGATGAGATAATGTGGGCGGAAGAACGAGACGACTATTGACGATCATTCAGCTCTCTTGTAATAATTGCAGACATGCGAGGCCTTTTGTCGGCCAAAATAAAGACTTTTTAGCGGACGTTTGGGAGCCAATTAACTGTGAGTCCGGGGATTAATTGGAAATGACCGGTCGGGCCAAATGTAAAAAGTCTCGGGATCACGACTGAATGAGCCCACCAGACAAACGTGTACGCGGGGCCTCATTAGAATGATCTACATTTCAATTCCAATTATTAACACTGTTCCTTCGGACGTGCGGAATCAAAAGGAGAGGCTTGGAGAAACAAAAGATGGCTCTCAGTGTGAGAGGTGAAGCAGGGAGGAGATTAAAGGCTCTCTTCACATTTACAATCACTTCTATCAACATTAGGTCAGTGTAAGCAATCCAGATATTTGCTCTGAACACACACACACACAACATAACCAACTGTGGGTTTCATATACACTACATAAAGGCAATTAAATAAATCACTAAAGTGCGAATTAAGTCATAAAATTCATTATTAATTTATTTAAATGTTCTGAAATAAAGAATTAGGTTCTTGAAACTAATGAATAAAAATACAAAATAAATTAATACATCCATTTTTCATAACTTGAGTGATTTATTTAATAAAATAAAAAATAAAAAATAAATATCATTTGTTAAGTAAAGTAATCAAATCCTGGTAATTATTTTTGAAATTAAAATGTAATTATTGAAACAATAAATGTATTAAAATATTCTGTAAAAAAAATACACAACGAAAAAAATAAATATTTATTTAATGAATAAAGAAATACAATTCTGGTAATTATTTTTTAAATTAAAATGCAATTATTAAAACAATAAATGTATTAAAATATTATGCAAAAAAAAAAAAAACAACGAAAAAATAAATAATAATTTAATGAATAAAGTATTTATTTAAAAATAGACAATTAAAATGTTCTGAAAGTAATACACAAAAATTGATCAATGTGAAGTCAATACATTTTGGCAAATCTACGAAATTGACTATTAATTAATTAAAATGTTATTGATTTGATGTTGTCATAATAGAGATACATATATCAATCAATCAATCAATCAATGTTTATTAATATAGCCCTAAATCACAAGTGTCTCAAAGGGCTGCACAAGCCACAACGACATCCTCGGTACAGAGCCCACATAAGGGCAAGGAAAAACTCCCCCCCCAGGGGAGACCGAATGCAATGGATGTCGAGTGGGTCTGACATAATATTATATAATATATAATATAGTAATTTAAAAAATATATATGCAAATGACAATTAAGTTAACGTTAAAGTACCAATGATAGTCACACCCACACTAGGTGTGGTGAAATTAACCTCTGCATTTGACCCATCCCCAAGTTCACCCCCTGGGAGGTGAGGGGAGCAGTGAGCAGCAGCGGTGGCCGCGCCCGGGAATATTTTTTGGTTATTTAACCCCCAATTCCAACCCTTGATGCTGAGTGCCAAGCATGGAAGTAATGGGTCCTATTTTTACAGTCTTTGGTATGACTCGGCCGGGGTTTGAACTCACGACCTACCGATCTCAGGGCGGACACTCTAACCACAAGGCCACTGAGCAGGTAATTGAAATGTTCTAAAAACATAAATAAATTGGTCAAGAATTATGTTAATATTGTCCAATTAAATTAGTAAGTAACATTGTCATAAAATGTCATTGTTTTTCACATTTGAGGTATTAATTGTAAATCCTCGCCCTCCATGTCCCAAAGAGGCTATCAGGGCGATTTAGCGCCATTCTCTACCACCGAGGTCTACTGGCGGTCATTCATCATTTTATAGGAGGAGCGCTTGCACGAATTAATTGACCATCCATTTTGACTTGTTTGTATTATGTGCTTCACTCTACTATGCAGTGAGTGTGTCTACTGAAAGTACTAATAATAGTGTAAAACAGTGTGATTTCTTTAAAAGGGAGAGCAGGGCCTATAATAAAGTTAGAAAGCGAAAGGGTTAACCACATTTTCCGAGAAGGGGTTTTTCAGTATTTGTGGGGAGATTTTCCGAAAGGGCTTGTATTTATTCGAGGGCGTCGTGATGTGGCGCCCGGCGGGATGTCAGCACAGCATTCTCAAAGAATCACTCGCGTCTTTCTTTTCCTTCTGCCCCTGTGTGCTCTGTAAACCAAAATAACAGCTACCAAGCAAGCATCATTGAAGGGGACACCATCAAAGATAGCTTGTACTTAAAAAAAATATATACAAAGGCGTAAAGCACCTCCATTAGTGTGGCCGAATAAGAATGCGATGTACAGCAGCACAAAGTAGGGCGAGCAAAAGCCAAAACATGTGGACCACGGAGGCTTCATCACCAGGAGCAGTCAAGCAGGACTCTCGACTGCACCTTCAAAACCTCTCATTTCGCTTTTTACTACCTCTCATTCCCATCACGTCACACTTGTGCTCGTTTGTATAAGCATCACCCTCTATAAAATACTTATGACCATATTTGGGCAGCCTGTCTAATAAGTAGGTAAGGGAAGATGATGTGTTTATGGGAGCTGGGTAATTCTGTCGTCTCAGGAACGGTCCAAAACTAATGTAGTAGAAGGTTTTAATGCATCCGTCCATCCATTTTCTACCGCTTGTCCCATTCCGGGTCGCGGGGGGGGGTGCTGGAGCCTATCTCAGCTGCATTCGGGCGGAAGGTGGGGGTACACCCTGGACATGTCACCTCGTTTTAATACAGTTATATCTTAATTTTTTATGTAAGTACTGTGAAAGTGGAACTTGATTTCACAAATACTACAAATGAATTCGTAAAAATAACTTTTAACTATCTTAAAAACCCTTTAGTCCAGGGGTGTCAAACTCAGGGGCTGCATGGAGGGAAATCTATTCCCACGCTAGCCGGACGGGTAAAATCATGGCATTAAAACTTTGAAAAAATTAAGACAAACAAAAAAACAATCACATTCTGAAAATGTACATATTACAAATAGGGATTTCCGATAATATCGGCCTGCCGTTAAAATGTAATATCGGAAATTATCGGTATCGTTTTTTTTATTATCGGTATCGTTTTTTTTGTTTTCTATTAAATCAACATAAAAACACAAGATACACTTACAATTAGTGCACCAAGCCAAAAAAAAACTCCCTCCCCCATTTACACTCATTCACACTCATTCACACAAAAGGGTTGTTTCTTTCTGTTATTAATATTCTGGTTCCTACATTATATATCAATATATATCAATACAGTCTGCAAGGGATACAGTCCGTAAGCACACATGATCGCTGGTCCACTAATAGTACTAACCTTTAACAGTTCATTTTACTCATTTTCATTAATTACTAGTTTTTATGTAACTGTTTTTATATTGTTTTACTTTCTTTTTTATTCAAGAAAATGTTTTTAATTTATTTATCTTATTTTATGAATTTTTTTAAAAAGTACCTTATCTTCACCATACCTGGTTGTCCAAATTAGGCATAATAATGTGTTAATTCCACGACTGCATGTATCGGTTGATATCGGTATCGGTAATTAAAGAGTTGGACGATATCGGAATATCGGATATCGGCAAAAAGCCATTATCGGACATCCCTATTTACAAATAATGCTCGTGGCGAAACACTTCAAGTTAGTTGAAAATTCTGAGGAAAAAAAATTGGTGCCGTTTCAGAACACAATGGGAACTTTAAGCACTTCCTGTTTGACAGTTTACCATTAAAAAAGTTTGGAAAAGAGTGTTTCCTCTAAGCGCCACATTGGTGAAATCCGCAACTGCCACAACACATTCATTTATCATCATTCAAATTTCACAATTATAATATAAACAGAACAATTGTCAAAATGACACCATTGTCGAAATCAATGTAATAACGTAACTGCAACCTGAACCAATGTTAACATAGTAGATTAAAATATAGAAAATAGAAATAGGGTTGTCTCGATACCAATATTTTGGTGCCGGTACCAGTACCAAAATGTATTTCGATACTTTTCTAAATAAGGGGACCACAAAAAAATGGCATTATTGGCTTTATTTTAACAAAAAATCTGAGGGTACATTAAACATATGTTTCTTATTGCGATCGAGGAACAATTTTGTCCTTATATAAAATAGTGGACATACAAGACAACTTAACAATATACGCTCTTGTACTTGGTATCATTACAGTGGATGTCAGGTGTAGATCCACCCATGGCATTTGTTTACATTGTGACGCCGGTGAGCTATCGTATCCTCTTACGATGTGTAGTGAAGCATGTTTAGCTATTCCTCGTCCTGCAGGGATGATACTTGTAAGAAACTCACTTTATTTGTCGCCACGGAGGCGAGGATTAGTGATTTAGAAGTAGCTAAAACACTGTCGATTGCGGATGGACATTAGCCGCTAACTAGCTAGCCATGTCTTAAAGCACCTCTTACTTTCATTGTTATAACTTCACCTTTATCTTTAGTTTTTAAGCCAAAATGCGTCCATTCTCCCTTTTCTGTCTACACACCTGGTCTGCTTGTAAGTACTCCGTGATTGTGCGCTGCCGAACATGCTCCTCTGCTCGTTAAAACAGAAATGTCACGACGTGACGACGACGCTCCATCATGCCTGTAAAAAAATAAATAAGGTGAACCGGTACTTTTTAAACAGAGTATAGTACCCTTTTTGATTTATTAGTACCGCGATACTATACTAGTACCAGTATATCGTACAACCCTAGAACAAACACAATAAATGTAGAAACACACATTTTTACAATGGAGTTCAGGATGCGCATCGTGCATTCAACCAATTGCAAACGCATGTAACTTTAACTAAAAAAAGATGATGGTCAAGTTGACTTAAGTCTTTGCATCTTACCGTTTCGTTATGTTATCCGTTGAGTGGATTATTTACAATGAAAGAAGATAATGTGCGTCGATGCTGCCATCTGTTGCCTGCCACAACAGAAGCAGCTGATTGCTTGCACCTGCGCTGATTGGAGTAGCGGCAGCCAATCCAGAGAGTGCGTAAAGTCAGCTGACACGTCATTTTTAAACGTCTTGTGTGACGTGGGTTACACTTGAGTTGCTATTGCGACATCTAGTGGACACATTTAGAATAGCAGTTTATTTCATTTTTAAAAATGCAGCTCATTTTTATACTTAGCAAACTGATCTTGCGGGCCGCCCGCTGCCTGCTTTAGTTAATGCATGTACAGGCAATCTTTTATGTTTTTTTGAGTTTTTAAGTTTAAAAAAATAAGTCAGCCACTATACTAACTGTGTGGAGATAATAGGTCATCGAACTTTCCAGTGTACATTCCGTTTTTATTGTATTATAATATTATCATTAAAACCTTACTGCGCTAACGAGACTGGACATGTTTCAGTACCGATTTTTTTTCCCTCACTTTGGCAAAAAAAATGCATACTGTGCACAATTTCAAATATTTAAATGCAATTAAACATTGTAAATAAATAAATACAGTTTAGAATAAATACATTAAAAAAAATTATAATAATAAAAAATAAATATCCACTAACAAATGCACAACAAAATTATTGCGTTATCATAAATTAATGAAGAATAATCATATCCAGGTCAAGGCTTAACGCGCACATTGTTAAATAGTCCGTGATCACGGCCAATTACGCTTCAAAACAGAACTTTGGATAAAACTGAGGTTAATCAAAAAATGAATACATTTTAATTAAAAAGATTTGAATTGAAAATAAATACCTAAAAATTATGAACGTAAAAAAAACAGTAATTAAATAAACATAAAATAAAAATACAGTAAATAAAAAAATATATATATCAAACTATAAATAAATAACAGTAAATACATATAAAATTAATACAAAACAATGTAAAACTACAGCAAATAAATATATGTAAAATAAAAACAGCAAATACATTAAAAAAATTAATTTCAAATTGAAACAGTGAATAAATAAAAATATAAACCTCCACAAAATAATAAAAAAATTCATAAAATATTGTATGTAGAATACAGTAAATAAATACAAATATAAATAATTTCCAAATAAAAAACTTAAAATAATCAAAAACCTAGATATTGCAATTAAAAACAGATGAACTGAGCTGAAAATGTCACTCTACTTGTCCCTCTGTATTTCAGTACAATTTTGAATGAATAATCCAACATGTAATTTGACTGTGAGTCTTCACATGGAAACATTTGAGTAGCAGCTGTATAAGCCTGGGAATAAAAGAAGACTTGATTTTTAGCGGCAATCAATGCAGCGTTTATCAAACAAAAGAAAAGCCCCGGGAATTTGCTGTGATTTCAAATGTCACTCAGCCCGTGGGTGGTTTTTTTTTGTGGTTTTTTTTCGTTTTTTGTTTTTTGACCTTGCTCGAACCTGAGCTTCTCCACGGTGAGGCGCCTTAGTGTTCACGTTTCGTTTGAGTTCCACGTTGAATAGAGCGGCGAGTTATATAGAGGCTTCTCCCCATGTCTTCATCCTCACACAAAGCGCCATTCATGTCTTCCAGGCAGACACCGACACAATCGTTAGTGTGTGTCGTCTTCCTGCACACCGACCCACACCTCAAACACACAACAGACGTTCGCCTGCATACTGTACTCCCTGAACATTTGTCTACATTTTATAGGATCCTACTTGTGAGGACCAGGGACTTTTTAAGAGTGGATGCATGAAGTGTCTCATTTAGGCAATTAAAACAAGTCATGTTTAGGTAAATGTGGATGATTGTTTCTTTGAATCACATGTTCATCTCATATTAATGATCTTTGGCTAGTGTTTTTGCAGCATAGTGCTACAAGAACCTTGGATTTGTGTTTGTTTTTTTACTTTTTGCGATAGGTCCTTTAAAACAGCAAAACACTCCTGCCATATGGAGGATCTTTGACTAGCATTTTTTTATGCAATAATTTCTTAAAAAGAGCAGCGTCCCATTGCCATATAGAGGATCTTTGACTAGCATTTTTTTATGCATCCATCCATCCATCCATCCATCTTCTTCCGCTTATCCGAGGTCGGGTCGCGGGGGCAGCAGCTTAAGCAGGGAAGCCCAGACTTCCCTCTCCCCAGCCACTTCGTCCAGCTCCTCCCGGGGGATCCCGAGGCGTTCCCAGGCCAGCCGGGAGAGATAGTCTTCCCAGCGTGTCCTGGGTCTTCCCCGTGGCCTCCTACCGGTCGGACATGCCCGAAACACCTTCCTAGGGAGGCGTTCGGGTGGCATCCTGACCAGATGCCCGAACCACCTCATCTGGCTCCTCTCGATGTAGAGGAACAGCGGCTTTACTTTGAGCTCCCCCCGAATGACAGAGCTTCTCACCCTATCTCTAAGGGAGAGCCCCGCCACTCGGCGGAGGAAACTCATTTCGGCCGCTTGTACCCGTGATCTTGTCCTTTCGGTCATGACCCAAAGCTCATGACCATAGGTGAGGATGGGAACGTAGATCAACCGGTAAATCGAGAGCTTTGCCTTACGGCTCAGCTCCTTCTTCACCACAACGGATCGATACATTTTTTTATGCAATCGTTTCTTAAAAAGAGCAGCGTACCATTGCCATATTGAGGATCTTTGGCCCGTGTACCTTCCATTCATTCTACTTCCAATTCTCTAATGCAGGGGTCGGCAACCCAAAATGTTGAAAGAGCCATATTGGACCAAAAATACAAAAACAAATCTGTCTGGAGCCGCAAAAAATTAAAAGCCATATTACATACAGATAGTGTGTCATGGAATTAAGAGGACTTAAAGGAAACTAAATGAGCTCAAATATAGCTACAAATGAGGCATAATGATGCAATATGTACATATAGCTAGCCTAAATAGCCTGTTAGCATCAATTAGCTCGCAGTCATGCAGTGACCAAATATGTCTGATTAGCACTCCACACAAGTCAATAACATCAACAAAACTCACCTTTCATGCACAACCTTAAAAGTTTGGTGGACAAAATGAGACAGAAAAATAAGTGACATAAAATACGTCCTAGAAAGTCGGAGAAAGTTATACATGTAAACAAACTAGGGTGAATTCAAGGACCGCCAAAATTAGTAGGACAAAACGGCGCTAGCCAAATACTCGAATCAGTGAAGCATGTTTAATATAAACAGTGTGCTTTGTAACAATTAGGGAGGCTTGTGTCATGTTTGTCCTCCTACAGAAACCATATTAAAACAAAAATAGATTTTTTTCCCCCTCATCTTTTTCCATTTTTCATACATTTTTTTAAAAAGCTCCAGAGGGCCACTAGGGCGGCGCTAAAGAGCCGCATGCGGCTCTAGAGCTGCGGGTTGCCGACCCCTGCTCTAATGCGAATCAAAAAACACATGTTGGGCCATTTTTTTCTATTTTCATATCTGAAACAACTATTTAATGACACTTTTTGAAAAACGTCAGTAGGACTCCTGCTGAACAAAGATGTTACCGTTATACTAAAAACATGCTAAACACGAAGGAAAAGCTAAAATACTGCTTCCGGTTCAATTTGTCGTCACACAGATAACCATGCATTTTTGCATTTGGGATTAACATGAATTGGAATTTTGTGTTTATCTGGAAAAATAAAAATCCATAAAAGGAAAACCGCACAAAATCAAATTTTATGGCCATATTTTTATGAAAATCCCCCATTTTTTGTTTGTTTTCAAAACTGCCATATATAATTAAAAAAAATCGAAAAACGGCATTATATTTGTTTTTGGATTTGTGTTTCAGAATTGGAAATAGAATGAACCGTACCATCTTTGATTAGTGTTTTTATTTTTGTTTGTTTTTTGCAATAAAGTAAGGCGAGTTTATTTTTAGAGCACAGTTCCGACACAAGGCAATTCAAATAGCTTTACAGAAAATGACAAGAAGACAAAAATAAAATTAAAAAAAATTAAATCATCATAACAATAATTACTATAATTATTTAAAGACAGTGCTCCTTTCATACATGACTCTTGAACGCATCATAGTTAAATTATCCCCTCAACTCCCCCCAAAATGGATTAACTCACTGGAATAAAAAAGACAATATAACATACATCCATAAACGTGGACGCATGTGAAAAAGTGCAATATATTTATCTGTACAGTAATCTATTTATTTATTTATATATATTTGTATATATTTATTTATTTTATATATATATTTATATATTATTTATATACATTTATTTATTTATTTATATATGCACCTTATTGCTTTTTTATCCTGCACTACCATGAGCTTATGTAACGAAATGTCGTTCTTATCTGTGCAGTAAAGTAAGGCGAGTTTATTTTTAGAGCACAGTTCCTACACAAGGCAATTCAAATAGCTTTACAGAAAATGACAAGAAGACAAAAATAAAATTAAAAAAAATAAAATTATCATAACAATAATTACTATAATTATTTAAAGACAGTGCTCCTTTCATACATGACTCTTGAACGCATCATAGTTAAATTATCCCCTCAACTCCCCCCAAAATGGATTAACTCACTGGAATAAAAAAGACAATATAACATACATCCATAAACGTGGACGCATGTGAAAAAGTGCAATATATTTATCTGTACAGTAATCTATTTATTTATTTATATATATTTATTTATTTTATATATATATTTATATATTATTTATATATTTGTATTTATTTATATATGCACCTTATTGCTTTTTTATCCTGCACTACCATGAGCCTATGTAACGAAATTGCGTTCTTATCTGTGCTGTAAAGTTCAAATTTGAATGACAATAAAAAGGAAGTCTAAGTTTAAGTCTAAGTCTATACAGAACATTGTTTGCTAGTCTTTTTCTTTATGCAGGAGGTTCTTAAAATTAGCAGTTGTCATGATCACATTCTGGCTCATCCATGCGGACTGGAGAGTTAGTGGGCGGCCGAGGGTGGAGTCGGCTCTCTCGGTTGCTTTGTTGGGTCTGCTCCTGTCTCTGGCCATGCTCCCCCCACCCCAGCAGACGATGGCGTGGAACACCGCAGAGGCCACCACAGTGGATATGTTTTTTTTTGTTTGTTGTTGTTTTTACTTTTGTAGCTGTATGTTGAAATAGCTGGTTGCATCAGCTCTGCTCTTTTAATGTCTTTAATGTCCTTTGAAATTTGGATGTTTCCCTCTTACACACATTCTTATGTGTGCTATGGCTATGAGTTTTTTTCCCCTTGGCCTTAGTCTTAGACTGAAATTTTTTTTTTCTCACACTGCCCCCCCAGCGTTTACCTGTTTCTAATCTTTTTTTAAGTTGGCAGACCCGTCAGCGATCCTATTCTGTCTCCCTGTAATGTTTGTCTGCTCTTGAATGGAATTGTGCTGAAAATCTTAATTTCCCCTCGGGAATTAATAAAGTATTTCCGATTCTGATTCTGATCCCTCTGCGACACGGTTGCAGTGTTTTGCTTCTACTTCCTGTCTCTGCTCTTATTTCCTGAGATTGACTTCCTGTGTCTCATGCTTGGTTTCTACTTCCTGTCTGCTCAGAGCGCCGGTTCCTCACCTGTTCCTGATTGGCAATCAGGAGGGTTCACCATTCAGCGCCGTCTCCACTGGTTCTGCTCTGCGTGCGTCACCTCGTCCGGCTATCGGTGAATTCCGTATCAGTAAGTTTTGCATTTGCCTCTGTTCCATTTTGGATCTTTGTTTACTTCCTTTTCCACCCACCCATTGACACACCTGTGGCCACTGCTTCAACCCTGGTTTTGTCGATAAATCTTATTTCTACCTGCAGAGCGCTCTTGTCACATAGAAAATATTTGGGGTTTTTTCTTGTGCAGTAGGTCCTTCAAAACGGCAGCCAATTCCGAACTATATATTTAAATAATGACCACTATTAATTTGATTATGTACATTTTCCCTAAGCCCACACTGCGCTTCCTTAGAAAGGGATAGAGTGGATTTTGCCTTTTTTTTTTTTTTTTTTCCCCTCCTCCTCTCTTGTTTTCCCTTTCTTATATGGACTTTCACACATTCATGGATTACTATACAGATACACACACATATAAACCCGCCCTCCGCAGTATGCCGTACACAGAGCAGCGCTGCCGGATGCCCCACCCTCATTGCAAATCTCCAGTTTTCTATGTCGTAACGTGTGCTCATATGTGCTTATGTTTGCTGAGGTTTTTTTTCCTAGTCCCACACAGGAGCATAGTTTGGGATTGGCTTTTTTTTCACTCTTTTTCTTTTTCATATTTTTTTTACGGGGCCACACTGCTACCTTGACAGGAGCATAGTTTGGGATTGGCTTTTTTTCCCCACTCTTTTTCTTTTTCCTATTTTTTTTACGGGGCACTCTGCTTGTGGTGACCCATCAGCCTTCCGGTCTTGTCTACCCCCTTTCATGTTTGTCTTTGTTTCTTTGGACAGCTTGACTGTGAACACGTTTCGTTGTACTTTTTGGGTGCGATGACATATAAAGTGTCTTGTATCTTGCACTGATTTTGAAGCTTTCAACGTTTTGGGCCAGAGGGGATCGTTCCTTCTTAACCACACCGCCCACACGTCATTCCCCCTGGTGGCCGTGTCTGGGATATATCTGTGGGGCGATTATGTTTATGCTCTATGACAACCGCTGTGTGCCGTGAGATATTGTCTGGTGTGCCGTGGGAAATTATGCAACTTCACCTAATTGGTCCAAAAAATATTTTTTGCAAATCAATAATTATAATAATGTGCCGTTGTCTAGTGCAGTGTTTTTCAACCTTTTTTGGTGTGTAAAAGGTATGTAACGCTTAAACCAAAAATGTACAAAAGGCAAGTCCCGCTAGGAAAAGGCACTGAAGCATAGGGATGGCTGTGCAAAACAAAAGTAAAACTGAACTGGCTACAAAGCAAACAAAAACAGGATGCTGGACGACAGCAAAAACTTACAGCGTGTGGAGCCGAGACGGCGTCCACAAAGTACGTCTGTACATGACATGACAATCAACAATGTCCCCACGAAGAAGGATAGCGTACGCACAACTTAAATAGTCTTGATTGCGAAAACAAAGCAGGTGCGGGAAATAGAACTCAAAGGAAGGCGTGACGCTGGTACAGGAGAACACCAACAAAACAGGAAGGGTCACCAAATTAACAGCGCAAGACAGAAACTAAAGCACTACACACAGGAAACAACAACAAACTCAAAATAAGGCATGAAAACCTGGTGGAGTTTCATTTTTTAACCTTTTCTGCTGGTGTGCCTCCGTATTTTTTTTTTATGAAAAAAATGTGCATTGGCTCAAAAAAGGTTGAAAAACACTATGAACTATGAAGTCTGCCTGGCAGAGGCCCCTATACAGGTAAAAGCCAGTAAATTAGAATATTTTGAAAAACTTGATTTATTTCAGTAATTGCATTCAAAAGGTGTAACTTGTACATTATATTTATTCATTGCACACAGACTGATGCATTCAAATGTTTATTTCATTTAATTTTGATGATTTGAAGTGGCAACAAATGAAAATCCAAAATTCCGTGTGTCACAAAATTAGAATATTACTTAAGGCTAATACAAAAAAGGGATTTTTAGAAATGTTGGCCAACTGAAAAGTATGAAAATGAAAAATATGAGCATGTACAATACTCAATACTTGGTTGGAGCTCCTTTTGCCTCAATTACTGCGTTAATGCGGCGTGGCATGGAGTCGATGAGTTTCTGGCACTGCTCAGGTGTTATGAGAGCCCAGGTTGCTCTGATAGTGGCCTTCAACTCTTCTGCGTTTTTGGGTCTGGCATTCTGCATCTTCCTTTTCACAATACCCCACAGATTTTCTATGGGGCTAAGGTCAGGGGAGTTGGCGGGCCAATTTAGAACAGAAATACCATGGTCCGTAAACCAGGCACGGGTAGATTTTGCGCTGTGTGCAGGCGCCAAGTCCTGTTGGAACTTGAAATCTCCATCTCCATAGAGCAGGTCAGCAGCAGGAAGCATGAAGTGCTCTAAAACTTGCTGGTAGACGGCTGCGTTGACCCTGGATCTCAGGAAACAGAGTGGACCGACACCAGCGGATGACATGGCACCCCAAACCATCACCCAACCATGCAAATTTTGCATTTCCTTTGGAAATCGAGGTCCCAGAGTCTGGAGGAAGACAGGAGAGGCACAGGATCCACGTTGCCTGAAGTCTAGTGTAAAGTTTCCACCATCAGTGATGGTTTGGGGTGCCATGTCATCTGCTGGTGTCGGTCCACTCTGTTTCCTGAGATCCAGGGTCAACGCAGCCGTCTACCAGCAAGTTTTAGAGCACTTCATGCTTCCTGCTGCTGACCTGCTCTATGGAGATGGAGATTTCAAGTTCCAACAGGACTTGGCGCCTGCACACAGCGCAAAATCTACCCGTGCCTGGTTTACGGACCATGGTATTTCTGTTCTAAATTGGCCCGCCAACTCCCCTGACCTTAGCCCCATAGAAAATCTGTGGGGTATTGTGAAAAGGAAGATGCAGAATGCCAGACCCAAAAACGCAGAAGAGTTGAAGGCCACTATCAGAGCAACCTGGGCTCTCATAACCCCTGAGCAGTGTCAGAAACTCATCGACTCCATGCCACGCCGCATTAACGCAGTAATTGAGGCAAAAGGAGCTCCAACCAAGTATTGAGTATTGTACATGCTCATATTTTTCATTTTCATACTTTTCAGTTGGCCAACATTTCTAAAAATCCCCTTTTTGTATTAGCCTTAAGTAATATTCTAATTTTGTGACACACGGAATTTTGGATTTTCATTTGTTGCCACTTCAAATCATCAAAATTAAATGAAATAAACATTTGAATGCATCAGTCTGTGTGCAATGAATAAATATAATGTACAAGTTACACCTTTTGAATGCAATTACTGAAATAAATCAAGTTTTTCAAAATATTCTAATTTACTGGCTTTTACCTGTATATCTGTCCAGGATATGCCTGTGATATGATTTATTGATTTTGGACCTCCGGACTCAGCATGTCCGTCCGTTTGTGTCAACGAGGTGAAATTACGTCTGAAAACGTTTGATAAGTTGACTCCAGGTCCGTCCCCGCCCATTAGGACGTTTCAAACTGTCAAATACAATCTGCTTTGAAAGTGGGGTATTTTGTTTTGAAAGTGAATCGGATGATTTATTTTGGGTTTGTGCTTGACTTCCTGTGCAAGCAGATTTTGGCTAAATTGCGGCGACAGGCAAATATAGAAGCTGTGCGTATATTTAGTGCAGGGACGGGGCGCTGTTCCGCAGCCGTTCCGCATTCAGTGGAAATCTAGGGGTTAGTGTGCAAAAGCTCTTCAATGCCCATCCTGTCAAGCGGTGACAAGCGATGCGTCTTGGAAGACGCCGGAGTTTATTGTGACTTTAAGGATGCAGACAAACGAGGTAGCTGCGTAAAGTATAAAGGGGTATTTATTACTTAAACCAGGGGTCAGCAACCCGCGGCTCTTTGGCGGCGCCCTGGTGGCTCCAAGGAGCTTTTTCCAAAATGTATGGAAATGGAAAAAAAAATGGGGTGAAAAATAGTTTTTTTTGTTGTAATATGGTTTCTGTAGGAGGACAAACACGACGCAAACCTTCCTAATTGTTAGAAATCCCACTGTTTAATATGTTTGTGTTTATGCTTCACTGATGAGAGTATTTGGCGAGCGCCGTTTTGTCCTACTAATTTCAGCGGCCTTTGAACTCACCGTTGTGTGGACTGTGACTCAACAGTTTGTTTACAAGCACAACTTTCTCCGACGCTGCCAAAGAAAGACGTGTTTTATGCCACTCCTTCCTTGTCTCATTTTGTCCACCAAACGTTTTATGCTGTGCGTGAATACACAAAAGTGTGCTTTGTTGATGTTATCGTTTTGTGTGGAGTGCTAATCAGGTATATTTGGTCACCTGCATAATCGATGCTAACATGCTATTTAGGCTAGCTGTCCTGTATGTACATATTGCATCAGTATGCCTCATGTGTAGCTATATTTGAGCTAATTTAATTTCCTTTACTTATGTGTATTTAGTTTATTTTTCCATGTTTCATGACACATTATCTGTATGTAATATTGGCTGCATTTCCAGACCACAGCAATTGTTACCCAGCTTGCAAAGATTGTAATAAATCCATTAGAAGAAAACAGATTGCCGTTTCCTTAAACTTGGACACACACATTGGGGCGGTATAGCTCGGTTGGTAGAGCGGCCGTGCCAGCAACTTGAGGGTTCCAGGTTCGATCCCCAC
Source organism: Nerophis lumbriciformis (assembly GCF_033978685.3). Taxonomy (NCBI): domain Eukaryota; kingdom Metazoa; phylum Chordata; class Actinopteri; order Syngnathiformes; family Syngnathidae; genus Nerophis; species Nerophis lumbriciformis. Next base: position 5,598,453 of record NC_084556.2, read on the forward strand.
TTCAGCCATCCTAGTCACTGCCGTTGTGTCCTTGGGCAAGACACTTTACCCACCTGCTCCCAGTGCCACCCACACTGGTTTAAATGTAACTTAGGTATTGAGTTTCCCTATGTAAAGCGCTTTGAGTCACTAGAGAAAAGCGCTATATAAATATAATTCACTTCACTTATACCTTTTGCCATTCTAAGACAGTCATTTCTAGGAGTTATCTCACCCTCTGAGAAGTTTTACTGATGGTTTCGAAGGTTGTAAATAGGGATGTCCGATAATGGCTTTTTGCCGATATCCGATATTCCGATATTGTCCAACTCCTTAATTACCGATACCGATATCAACAGATATATATACAGTCGTGGAATTAACACATTATTATGCCTAATTTGGACAACCAGGTATGGTGAAGATAAGGTTCTTTAAAAAAAAAAGTAAAACAATATAAAAACAGTTACATTGAAACTAGTAACTAATGAAAATGAGTAAAATTAACTGTTAAAGGTTAGTACTATTAGTGGACCAGCAGCACGCACAATCATGTGTGCTTACGGACTGTATCCCTTGCAGACTGTATTGATATATATTGATATATAATGTAGGAACCAGAATATTAATAACAGAAAGAAACAACCCTTTTGTGTAAATGGGGAGGGAGTTTTTTTGGGTTCGTGCACTAATTGTAAGTGTATCTTGTGTTTTTTATGTTGATTTAATAAAAAAATTAAAAAAATGATACCGATAAAAAAACGATACCGATAATTTCCGATATTACATTTTAGCGCATTTATCGGCCGATAATATCGGCAGGTCGATATTATCGGACATCTCTAGTTGTAAACATTTGTAGAATAAATATTACATTTCAACATTTCTGTCAACGAAGATTTGCGTCAGCCTGCGACAATGTCATTTTGATAGTAGGCTAATACAGCTAATTAGCCACTTACATCATGTGTTGCCATCATTATAACACTTGTATGAGTCTTTCAACTTTTTGCGGCTCCAGACCGATTACTTTTTTGTATTCGTGGTCCAATATGGCTCTTTCAACATTTAGGGTTGCGGACCCCTGACTTAAAACGAACAAAAAGGCGAGAGCAACGTGAAAGTGCTCTGCCCGGACACATTATGAAAGAAACCAAAACAAAATGCTGGGACGCAGCAAACAACGCTTACGATGAAGGTGGAGCAGATGGCGTCCACAAAGTAGTGCGTATTTGGGCTTAGCATGAAAAGGATACTCTGTAGTCCAGTGAACAGATAACAATGTCCCGACTACGAAGGTGGCAAAAGGATCAACTTATATAGTCTTCATTGCCAAAAGCAAACGTGCGTGGAAATGCTCCGGGACAGAAGTGAAAACCAACAAAACCGGAAGAGCCGCCAAAATAAAAGCACAGGACAGGAAATAAAACACTAAACACCGGCAAACGCTAACAAAACGAAACATAATGCACGGCCTGGTGTAACCGGACGTGACACATCCAAAGCTCTTTCAAGTGTACGTGAGAGGAAGTCCTCGGATAAAACATTGCATTAAAATGCAAATCTGTCTCGCTGTTGGAAAAATACACGCACACGTTGCGCACACACGTTTGTGAAGGAGTTGGAGTCTGTGACGAGCGATGGACATGCAGAGGAACATGTTGCTGCGGTTTGTAAATATTGATGCAGCCTGCAGGTTCCGGAGAGCTGCGAGACGATTCTGAACAAGCAAACATGCGTTTTCTTTGGTTGAAACAAATGTGCATGCACAGACCACCAAACGGTCTGCAAAGGTTGTACACACACACACACACACACACACACACACACACACACACACACACACGATATTTGCAGAGTTTCTCCATAGCTGCAGCACACGTACACATACAGTTTTGCCCGCTACAGAAGAAAATTGGGCGGCGTGGCTCAGGTGGTAGAGCCCCCGTGCCAGTAACGTGTTCGATTCCAGCTCGCTCTATCCTATCGAACAGTCGTCGTGTCTTTTGAGCAAGACACTTTACCCACCTCGCACCCAGTGTAGCCTAAAGATGTAGATAACGGGTTTCACTATGTCAAGTGCTGTAAGTCTCTGGAGAAAAAGCGCTATATAAATATGATTAATTTCACTTTGCTGTCCTAATCATTGTGTGAATACTCCAAAGCATTCACACATAAATCAATCAATCAATCAATTTTTATTTATATAGCCCTAAATCACAAGTGTATCAAAGGGCTGCACAAGCCACAACGACATCCTCGGTACAGAGCCCACATAAGGGCAAGGAAAAACTCACCCCAGTGGGACGTCGATGTGAATGACTATGAGAAACCTTGGAGAGGACCGCATATGTGGGTAACCCCACCCCCTCTAGGGGAGACTGAATGCAATGGATGTCGAGTGGGTCTGACATAATATTGTGAGAGTCCAGTCCATAGTGGATCCAACATAATAGTAAGAGTCCAGTCCATAGTGGGGCCATATATGGTTTTCTACACCAAAATTAATATTTTTATTAAACTTCTTCAACTTCTTCTTCTTCTCCAGATTTTGACACACTCTACCTTCCACATTTTTCACCCGATTCAAACCGTTCCAACTTCAAACTGTTCAGCCTATTCGGGAATCACAGGCTTTCCCTTGACAAATTGCAAAAATTCCCAGATTTCCCAGAATTCTAAGTTTTCCGGGACATTTTTCCCATTCAAAATGAATTGGCCCGTTTTTCCAACTTCCACCATTGCCACATTTTTCAACCGATTGAAACCATTCCACCGTCAACATATTCCACTCATCTTGGACATTCAAACTGTTGTTTTTCAAAGTTCCAAAAAATTCCAGGAATCCCCAGAATTCCCGTTTTTTCAAACCCTTTTTTGACCCTTCTTTCTGGCGTCTACTCCTTCCACATTTTTCCAACCCACTTCAACCGTTCCACCGTCCAAACATTCCTCTTAATCAGGACAAAAAAACTAAGTTGTTTTACGAACTGGAAAAATTCCCGGTTTTCCCCAAATTTCAGGAGTTCCTTAATACCATTTTTCAATTAAAAATGTTACTAATTCAACATTTCTCGACCAATTTGAAAAATTCTAACACCAACTATTTCAACTCATTGGGTTACCCACATATGCGGTCCTCTCCAAGGTTTCTCATAGTCATTCACATCGACGTCCCACTGGGGTGAGTTTTTCCTTGTCCTTATGTGGGCTCTGTACCGAGGATGTCGTTGTGGCTTGTGCAGCCCTTTGAGACACTTGTGATTTAGGGCTATATAAATAAACATTGATTGATTGATTGATTGATTCAGACCATTTAGGTTTTTTACCATTTTCCCCAAAAATTCCCGCTTTTCGGGAATTCCCCATTGAAATCAATGGGACATTCTTCAAAGTTCCACAACTCCCACATTTTTAATCTGATTCAAACGGTTCTAACTTCAAAATATTCAGCCTGTTTGGGAATTGTGTGCTGTATTTCAACAATTTTTAAAAAATTCCAGGATTTCAGTTCAATGTCAGCATTGGAGCATTCACATGCAATTCCTTCAGGAATGGCCTTGTCACGCCAAATTTCTTCCCTCTACAAACCCCCCCCCCCCCCCCCCATTTACTTCCGGGGTCATTTCCTCTTGCGTCATTTCCTCTTACTTACGTCATTTCCTCTTACGTCATTGACAGCGATCGATAGAATCCAAATCTCCTGAAAATGGTGGTGTCACTGAATGACATTTGTCTTTATCTTTCCCAGGGGACTTACCGTATATTACCAAATAGTAGCCCGGGCGTTTATTTCACAAAATGGGGTCAGACCCCGGGCGGCTATTAGGACATGGGCGGTTATTTGCACAAGGCTTTTATTTATTTTTGCACCAGCCTGCACCAGGCCATTATTTGGTTACAATGGTTAGTGTCCAGGATTTTTTTTTGTACTAAAAACTTTAAATGTAAAAGCTAATGTAAACATACAAACAAAAAAACAAGACTATCAAAAGACAAGACATCAACAAGGCCTCAACATGACAGTAGTGCAACAATTGTCACATAGAATACAAATACTAAAAATAAATAAACTTTAAATAAAGCAGCCTACCGGGAAAAATAAAATTATGGTACCAAGTACTCAAGTATAAAACCCACCATCAAAACAGAACAATAATACTGTCACTGTCCTTTGCCTTAATGCGGATCATTTTGCGGGACACACGGTGGTTCAGTCCACGAACGTGATGTATCCACTGACACAAATTAGCATCAAGCTCGTCGCTCACTTTCTTCCTACCTCCACCAGATAAGCGAGCCCGTTTTCCATCGATTGCCGACTGAGATTGTAGTTCTCCCTTTTTTTGTTTCCATTCTCGTACACGTTTTGGGTCAACGTTAAACTGCCTGGCCGCTGCCAAACCAGAATTCTGCTCCGCATACTTCACAACCGCTAGCTTGAACTTTAAGTCAAACTTTCTGTTCTTCCCCCTTAAAGTATTCCCGTCCATCAGTTGTGGTGTACCGGTATCCTGTTCATTCAACTCACTGCTGCTGTTGCTTGCCATGTTGAAACTTTTCCTCGTGGGTTTGTTGTTGTCGTTGAGTGTGTGTTACGCTATATGCGGTCACCCATTGCAATATGTTGATTACCCAGAATCCCCACGTAACGTCTGCTGTTACCGTAATGACCAGAATTATTGCACCTTTGCTTTTCCTTTTAGCTTATAAATTGGGTTTAATGAAGTCAATATGATTTTAATCTAAATTATGCAAATAACAGCCCATGGGCGGCTATTTGGACATAGGCGTTTATTAGGAAGAGGCGTTTATTTCACAAAATGGGGTCAGACCCCGGGCGGTAGAGATGCGCGGATAGGCAATTTATCTCATCCGCAACCGCGTCAGAAAGTCGTCATCCATCCGCCATCCACCCGATGTAACGTTTGATCTGAACTGCATCCGCCCGCCATCCGCCCGTTGTTATATATCTAATATTAATTAAAAAAAAAAAAAAAAAGGGTGAAAACTACGCGAATTGCACCTTGTGCAGACAAGATTTTTCGATCGGACACGGAGGAATTAGCGATGTAAAAGACCACGTTGGGACAAAAAAAACACAAGTCTAATGCCGTTGCTAGCGATACAAGTGGAAAACTTTCAACGTTTTTCGTCGCCCAAACAGATTCTTTGGATGTGATAAATGCCGAAGTTTTATTTACGGAGGCAATAATTGAGCATGGACTTCCAATCGCACTGGCTGATCACATGGGACAGTTAATAATGTAATGCAACCTTTAAAAATCATTACGCGGTGATCGCGATCCCAAAAATAAACTTTTCTTGCATGATAATGTCCAGAAAATTTCGCTTTATATTACTATAGAGTCCTTTTAACGAATGAGTTTGATGGTTTATCACAAACCTTAAATGAAATTCCATGGCCACCGTCCTGCTCTCTATATCAACCAGGGTGAGCCCCACCCCTTTCGTGAGCGCACTGAGCGCGGAGTGACCCCTTTTACGCGCCCCCGGCAACAGGGGTGGCAAGCAGGTAAGCTGCGCGGGCGGAGCGCGCGGAGTGACCCATGTTACGAGCCCCCGGCCACGGGGGTGGCGGGCAGGTAAACTGCTTACCTGCTGCGCGTGACGCCGGCCGCGGCGAAAGCGGACGAGGCGGGGTGTCGGTGCGGTGGGCGCGGTAGTGACCCTGGACGTGCGTCGGGCCCTTCTCGCGGATCGCCTCAGCTACGGCTCCCGGTGGGGCCCTCTCGGGGGAAGGGGCCTCGGTCCCGGACCCCGGCGAGGCGTCCCTTCTCCGCTCCGTAAAAGTGTCCATCTCTTTTCTTTTTTTTTCTTCTGTTGTGGCATATGCTGCAGGTGCCTGCTCGTTTTTCGTATGTGGGTAACAACATTTAACTATGTATATATATTTCCCAATTGGTTTAACTGCCACCCGCAAAAAAAAAAAAAAAAAAAATATATCTAATTAATCCGCCCGACCCGACCCGCGAGCCGATAAAATCTTATTTTTTTTAATTTCATCCGCCCGATCCGCGGATAATCCGCGGACTCCGCGGTTGTGTCCGCAAACCGCGCATCTCTACCGGGCGGCTATTAGGACATGGGCGGTTATTTGCACAAGGGCGTTTATTTGGTAATATACGGTATGTCAAACACCAGCAGGCTTCGAAAAATTCCAGGCGGAACTTTAGGCTGCTGGGAACTTCTGTCTTCGTGGTAACGTGCAAAAAATATTAATTAATTAACGTAAGAGGAAATGACCCCGGAAGTAAATGGGGGGGGGGGGAGGTTTTTGTAGGGGGAAGAAATTTGGCGTGACAGCCTCATCTAGTTTGTTTTGCTTTTCATTGCATTTTTAAAGCGTCATGGCCATCATCGACTGTTACGTCATCACGACATCCAGCCAACTTGGCCAAACGTTCCAAATCCTCTTGGCAACTTCTTTCCGTTAACAGCTACTAGCGAGGAATCCAGCGTCTGTTGCCGGCTTTATTGTGTCTTGGAGACGTCTCTTGTGAATTGGAGACTCTGAGGTGAAAGCACGCTACGGTTACTGTCCTCAACGAGCAGTGGCGGGTGTTGCCGTGAGCGCCTCTCCCGTTCCAAAGCCCTCACAAAGCAGGGATGACAAAAATGTGGAACGCGCCCGCAGACGGGTCTAATCCGGCCCAAGGGATGAGTTTGCTAAGTGTAAAAATGAGCTGCATTTTGAAATGAAAGAAACTGCGGTTCTCAATGCGTCCACTGGATGTTGCAATAGCAATTCTATTCGGCAAGCAAATGGTTTATAGCAGGGGGTGTCAAACTCATTTTAGATGGGGGGCCACATGGAGTAAAATCTACTTCCAAGTGGGCCGAACTGGTGAAATCACGGCATGATAACTTCAAAATAAAGACAACTTCAGATTGTTTTCTTTGTTTAAATATAGAACAAGCACATTCTGAAAATGTACAAATCATAATGTTGTTTTGGGTTTTTTACACTTACATGTTGCAGTTAATAGTATTCTACCTTTTTATTTGTCGTTATTTAAACTTTCTGAATAAATGATGTGATAATGTTCATCAGTCAACTCATTGGTGTTACTTTTCAATCTATCAAGATAAAAAATAATATAAAAATCCAATTACAGGATGTTATTTGTGTAGTTTGATCGTTTTCCTCGACTGATTTACTAACATCATGTGGGGAGTGCTCAGAGAGTATGGGGTATCGGACTGTCTGATTGTGGCAGTCCGCTCCCTGTATGCTCAGTGCCAGAGCTTGGTCCGCATTGCCGGTAGTAAGTCGGACACGTTTCCAGTGAGGGTTGGACTCCGCCAAGGCTGCCCTTTGTCACCGATTCTGTTCATAACTTTTATGGACAGAATTTCTAGGCGCAGTCAAGGCGTTGAGGGGATCTGGTTTGGTGGCTGCAGGATTAGGTCTCTGCTTTTTGCAGATGATGTGGTCCTGATGGCTTCATCTGGCCAGGATCTTCAGCTCTCGCTGGATCGGTTCGCAGCCGAGTGTGAAGCGACTGGGATGAGAATCAGCACCTCCAAGTCCGAGTCCATGGTTCTCGCCCGGAAAAGGGTGGAGTGCCATCTCCGGGTTGGGGAGGAGATCTTGCCCCACGTGGAGGAGTTCAAGTACCTCGGAGTCTTGTTCACGAGTGAGGGAAGAGTGGATCGTGAGATCGACAGGCGGATCGGTGCGGCGTCTTCAGTAATGCGGACGCTGTATCGATCCGTTGTGGTGAAGAAGGAGCTGAGCCGGAAGGCAAAGCTCTCAATTTACCGGTCGATCTACGTTCCCATCCTCACCTATGGTCATGAGCTTTGGGTTATGACCGAAAGGACAAGATCACGGGTACAAGCGGCTGAAATGAGTTTCCTCCGCCGGGTAGCGGGGCTCTCCCTTAGAGATAGGGTGAGAAGCTCTGTAAGTAAAGCCGCTGCTCCTCCACATCGAGAGGAGCCAGATGAGGTGGTTCGGGCATCTGGTCAGGATGCCACCTGAACGCCTCCCTAGGGAGGTGTTTAGGGCACGTCCGACCGGTAGGAGGCCGCGGGGAAGACCCAGGACACGTTGGGAAGACTATGTCTCCCGGCTGGCCTGGGAACGCCTCGGGGTCCCACAGGAAGAGCTGGACGAAGTGGCTGGGGACAGGGAAGTCTGGGCTTCCCTGCTTAGGCTGCTGCCCCCGCGACCCGACCTCGGATAAGCGGAAGAAGATGGATGGATGTGGTTTATTTTTTTTTACATATGTCAAAATCTACATAAATACAAATAATTGCTGTTGCGACATCTAGTGGACACATTTAGAACAGCAGTTTCTTTCATTGAAAAAGTTCGGCTCATTTTCATACTTAAAGGCCTACTGAAATGCGATTTTCTTATTTAAACGGGGATAGCAGGTCCATTCCATGTGTCATACTTGATCATTTCGCGATATTGCCATATTTTTGCTGAAAGGATTTAGTAGAGAACCTCGCCGATAAAGTTCGCAACTTTTGGTCGCTGATAAAAAAAGCCTTGCCTCTAGCGGAAGTAGCAGACGAGTAGCGTGACGTCACAGGTTGTGGAGCTCCTCACATCTGCACATTGTTTACGATCATGGCCGCCAGCAGCGAGAGCGATTCGGACCGAGAAAGCGACGATTTCACCATTAATTTGAGCGAGGATGAAAGATTCGTGGATGAGGAAAGTGAGAGTGAAGGACTAGAGGGCAGTGGGAGCGATTCAGATAGGGAAGATGCTGTGAGAGGCGGGTGGGACCTGATATTCAGCTGGGAATGACTAAAACAGTAAATAAACACAAGACATATATATACTCTATTAGCCACAACACAACCAGGCTTATATTTAATATGCCACAAATCAATCCCGCATAACAAACACCTCCCCCCTCCCGTCCATATAACCCGCCAATACAACTCAAACACCTGCACAACACACTCAATCCCACAGCCCAAAGTACCGTTCACCTCCCCAAAGTTCATACAGCACATATATTTCCCCAAAGTCCCCAAAGTTACGTACGTGACATGCACATAGCGGCACGCACGTACGGGCAAGCGATCAAATGTTTGGAAGCCGCAGCTGCATGCGTATTCACGGTACCGCGTCTGCATATCCAACTCAAAGTCCTCCTGGTAAGAGTCTCTGTTGTCCCAGTTCTCCACAGGCCAATGGTAAAGCTTGACTGTCATCTTCCGGGAATGTAAACAATGAAACACCGGCTGTGTTTGTGTTGCTGCAGTCAGCCGCAATACACCGCTTCCCACCTACAGCTTTCTTCTTTGCTGTCTCCATTGTTCATTGAACAAATTGCAAAAGATTCACCAGATGTCCAGAATACTGTGGAATTTTGCGACGAAAACAGACGACTTAATAGCTGGCCACCATGCTGTCCCAAAATGTCCTCCACAATCCATGATGTCATCATACTGAGACGTTTTCAGCAGGATATTACGCGCAAAATTTAAAATTGCACTTTAGTAAGCTAACCCGGCCGTATTGGCATGTGTTGCAATGTTAAGATTTCATCATTGATATATAAACTATCAGACTGCGTGGTCGGTAGTAGTGGGTTTCAGTAGGCCTTTAAGCAAACTCATCCCGCGGGCCGGACGTTTGACAACCCTGGTTTATACGGAGCCGACTAAGCAGGAGGTGCACAGTAAAGTAGGGCTGCGACTCCTCCCATTTTATGTCTTCTGCTTCGAACACATTGTGATTTGGCACCATCATTTCCAAGAAAAACAATCGTCCTCCTATTTATTCACGGAAGTGAATGGGAAAGCACATATGTTTTGTGAGCAAGGTTCCTCTGTAACGAGCATCAATAAAGCAAAGCTCCGTACAAGGCTCTCTCGCACAAGCACTTGAGTGACATCCCGAAATTGTGTGCCACTCAAGATGTGACACGTGATATTGATGCGCTTGCGAAAGCTAAAAGATGCCAGGTTTCAGGAGTGCAATAAATAATTGGTAACCCCACTTAATACTGCATGAGACACTGCGATGGTTCTGCGAAATTGCTTGTCTTCTGTGGAAATTTAAAGAAAGTGAAAAGTGTGTGATTTACTGCAATACTGTCCGTCTCTGAAGTTCATACCTTTTTGGTTTTGTTGAAATAGTTCATGCATTGCAAAGCTGTTACTTTTCTATCAATACACAGTGATGCCGAGAAAGCAGGGAGTAACTCAACCCTCTTGAATAGTGAGTTGTATAACAGTTTTTACCTCCGTTTGTTGAGTTAGCACAGGATTAATATGTGGAGATGACAAATGAGGTATTAGATACATAAAAACGTTTGATCTATATATTGTGTTCAACTTGAGATAGACTTACTTACAGTTTAATTGCTGTGTAGATACACTAAATTCATTGTGTTTTTGCAGCTGTAACAATTTTTTCCTCAAAATTTTCATCTAACTTGAAGTGTTTTGTCAAAAGGATTATTTGCTCAATGTACATTTTTAGAATGTGCTTGTTCTATTTAGGAAAACTATTTAAGAAAACAATCTGAAGTTGTTGTTGTTGTCCATCCATCTTCTTCCGCTTATCCGAGGTCGGGTCGCGGGGGCAGCAGCCTAAGCAGGGAAGCCCAGACTTCCCTCTCCCCAGCCACTTCGTCCAACTCTTCCTGTGGGACCCCGAGGCGTTCCCAGGCCTAGCCGGGAGACATAGTCTTCCCAACGTGTCCTGGGTCTTCCCCGCGGCCTCCTACCGGTCGGACGTGCCCTAAACACCTCCCTAGGGAGGCGTTCGGGTGGCAACCTGACCAGATGCCCGAACCACCTCATCTGGCTCCTCTCGATGTGGAGGAGCAGCGGTTTTACTTTGAGCTCCCCCCGGATGGCAGAGCTTCTCACCCTATCTCTAAGGGAGAGCCCCGCCACCCGGCGGAGGAAACTCATTTCGGCCGCTTGTACCCGTGATCTTGTCCTTTCGGTCATAACCCAAAGCTCATGACCATAGGTGAGGATGGGAACGTAGATCGACCGGTAAATTGAGAGCTTTGCCTTCCGGCTCAGCTCCTTCTTCACCACAACGGATCGATACAGCGTCCGCATTACTGAAGACGCCGCACCATTCCGCCTGTCGATCTCACGATCCACTCTTCCCTCACTCGTGAACAAGACTCCGAGGTACTTGAACTCCTCCACTTGGGGCAAGATCTCCTCCCCAACCCGGAGATGGCACTCCACCCTTTTCCGGGCGAGAACCATGGACTCGGACTTGGAGGTGCTGATTCTCATCCCAGTCGCTTCACACTCGGCTGCAAACCTATCCAGTGAGAGCTGAAGATCCTGGCCAGATGAAGCCATCGGGACCACATCATCTGCAAAAAGCAGAGACCTAATCCTGCAGCCACCAAACCAGATCCCCTCAACGCCTTGACTGCGCCTAGAAATTCTGTCCATAAAAGTTATGAACAGAATCGGTGATAAAGGGCAGCCTTGGCGGAGTCCAACCCTCACTGGAAACGTGTCCGACTTACTGCCGGCAATGCGGACCAAGCTCTGGCACTGATCATACAGGGAGCGGACTGCCACAATCAGACAGTCCGATACCCCATACTCTCTGAGCACTCCCCACAGGACTTCCCGAGGGACACGGTCGAATGCCTTCTCCAAGTCCACAAAACACATGTAGACTGGTTGGGCAAACTCCCATGCACCCTCAAGGACCCTGCCGAGAGTATAGAGCTGGTCCACAGTTCCACGACCAGGACGAAAACCACACTGTTCCTCCTGAATCCGAGGTTCGACTATCCGGCGTAGCCTCCTCTCCAGTACACCTGAATAGACCTTACCTTGTTGTTGTTGTGTTTTTAAGTTATCGTGCCAATGATTTTATTAGTCCGGCATACATGGGAATAGATTTTCCTCCAGCAGCCCCTGAGCTAAATTGAGTTTGAGACGCCTGGTGTATACTCTCGCATCATGTAACTCGCGTGGGCGGCGCCGTCTTGTCCCCTCCTTCTGCGTAGCTTCCCGTAAGGCTTACGTGCACCTCCCCAAAAATCCCAATCGCAAAGCTGTGATTGGTCAGTTTTTGGCGAGGAAGGACCCTGAACACAGGCGAGCAGACTTTGTCCTTGAAATGTATGAAGAAATTATTGTATGAAATAAAACAACAGTTTGCAGTAGAACTGATATTGTCATCTCGGTGCGTTTAATGTGTTGTTGTTGCGTCCAGAAGAAGTCACAAAGTACGACACTCTTTTTAACTTTTATTGGTATCGGGACAACACTACTCTGCTATTTAACATCTGTATAGACCAGGGGTCGGCAACCCAAAATGTTGAAAGAGCCATATTGGACCAAAAATACAAAAACAAATCTGTCTGGAGCCGCAAAAAATTAAAAGCCATATTACATACAGTTAGTGTGTCATGGAATTAAGAGGACTTAAAGGAAACTAAATGACCTCAAATATAGCTACAAATGAGGCATAATGATGCAATATGTACATATAGCTAGCCTAAATAGCCTGTTAGCATCTAGCATCGATTAGCTTGCAGTCATGCAGTGACCAAATATGTCTGATTAGCACTCCACACAAGTCAATAACATCAACAAAACTCACCTTTCATGCACAACCTTAAAAGTTTGGTGGACAAAATGAGAGAAAAAGAAGTGGCATAAAACACTCCTAGAAAGTCGGAGAAAGTTATACATGTAAACAAACTACGGTGAGTTCAAGGACCACCAAAATTAGTAGGACAAAACGGCGCTCGCCAAATACTCGAATCAGTGAAGCATGTTTAATATAAACAGTGTGCTTTGTAACAATTAGGGAGGTTTGTGTCATGTTTGTCCTCCTACAGAAACCATATGAAAACAAAAATAGATTTTTTTCCCCTCATCTTTTTCCATTTTTCATGCATTTTTTGAAAAAGCTCCAGAGAGCCACTAGGGCGGCGCTAAAGAGCCGCATGCGACTCTAGAGCCGCGGGTTGCCGACCCCTGGCATAGACGTAATATTCGTGCCAATATTACAGCGGACATCATGTCAGTTTGACGCTCTATGCCAGGGGTGAGCAATTCATTTTTACCGGGGGCCGCATGAGCAACCTGAGCACTGCTGTAGGGCCACACCGACAATATTTCAATTAAATTTTGCTCAAATTATTTTTGATATACCGTAAGATAAATAATAATAATAATAATAATTGTATCTAACCTAACTTAACTTGATACAAAAGCAGATTGCTTTTGATGGTTTTATTTTTAACACTGTCTTACACAACACTTCCTGATGTATAATACAATGCAAAAATTTCAATTTCTGTCACTTTATCCTACATCCTCTTTAAAAGTCCAACATTTTTCCCCGTCAGATTTGGACAACCACACCTGCCAGCTTGTCCCATTTCAGTCCTAACATGTCCAAACACGCATTTACCTATGTGAACAAGTCATTACCTGTGGTTGTCTCTTTAATTGACTGCATGGCTGCCAGCTCCTCCGTGATTTGAAAGTCTGCAGTTATAACCACGTAAGAAGATGAGCAGCCGGGAGGTGTTACGTACATCGCAGCTCTCATCCAAAGCCAGCGAAAAACAGTCAAAGTCGGCCGTTCTGTTCTTCAGCTGAAGCTGAAGCGTTACAGTGCGTCGGGAGAGCGACACGTTCTCAAATGCGCCCCTCTTCTCCGGGCATATCAGCGCAACAGAGTCCAATAAGCACTCCTTAATAAACTCTCCGTCAGAAAACGCCTTACTTTTTCTGGCGATTTTGTGAGAAATGACGAAACTTGTCCTGATGGCTGCATCTCTGGGGGGTGTTTAATTTGACAAAAAGTCCTTGTTGGGTTTGCAGTTTTACCATCAACGCATCAGCCTCCCTTGCGCGCGCTTCATCAGACAGATTCCGGTATTTTTCCTCGTGCTTCGTCGTGTAGTGGCGATTCAAATTATATTATTTTTCACAGCAACCTGTGTACCACAAATTAAGCACACTGCTTTACCTTTAATTTCTGTAAAGAAATACTTGGCAGTCCATGTCTTGTTGAAAACACGGCATTCGTCATCAACTTTTCTCTTTTTAGCGTCTCGGGGATAACCGGGCATCACTTGTTGCTGTGCACCTTCACTCACAGGTTACACACGGACATACGCCCATAAATAACACTTTTCAAAATAAAAGCAGCACAGTTGTATTGCACGCACGACATAGCTACTTTTTTAAATTTATTTTGTAATTTATGATTGGCCTCACGCGGGCCGGACAGGGACGCACAAAGCCCGTGGGCCGCCGAATGCCCAGGTCTGGTCTATGCGCTAGTCATCATGGTAAATGTGGTCTTCTTCTTGCAAAACACTACCGCTTTGGTCCACTGGCGCCGCCAAAATCAACCAAAACTGAAAGTTCTTAAAGGGGAACATTATCACAATTTCAGAAGGGTTAAAACCATTAAAAATCAGTTCCCAGTGGCTTATTTTATTTTTCGAAGTTTTTTTCAAAATTTTACCCATCACGCAATATCCCTAAAAAAAGCTTCAAAGTGCCTGATTTTAACCATCGTTATAAACACCCGTCCATTTTCCTGTGACGTCACACAGTGATGCCAATACAAACAAACATGGCGGATAGAACAGCAAGCTATAGCGACATTAGCTCGGATTCAGACTCGGATTTCAGCGGCTTAAGCGATTCAACAGATTACGAATGTATTGAAACGGATGGTTGTAGTGTGGAGGCAGGTAGCGAAAACGAAGTTGAAGAAGAAACTGAAGCTATTGAGCCATATCGGTTTGAACCGTATGCAAGCGAAACCGACGAAAACGACACGACAGCCAGCGACACGGGAGAAAGCGAGGACGAATTCGGCGATCGCCTTCTAACCAACGATTGGTATGTGTTTGTTTGGCATTAAAGGAAACTAACAACTATGAACTAGGTTTACAGCATATGAAATACATTTGGCAACAACATGCACTTTGAGAGTGCAGACAGCCCAATTTTCATCAATTAATATATTCTGTAGACATACCCTCATCCGTGCTCTTTTCCTGAAAGCTGATCTGTCCAGTTTTGGAGTTGATGTCAGCAGGCCAGGGAAGCTAGGGTCGATAGGGGGTTTAGCTCACTCGTCTGCGGGAACAAACTGCCGCCAATGCTACCGAGGTCCTTTGTCCCTGAATTGCTCACACACTCCGGCAGATTCAATGGGAGTCTGGCGGCAGATTTGTTTGACTTTATCGTTGGAAATGCATCTGCTTTGAGTGTCGCAGGATATCCACACATTCTTGCCATCTCTGTCGTAGCATAGCTTTCGTCGGTAAAGTGTGCGGAACAAACGTCCAATTTCTTGCCACTTTCGCATCTTTGGGCCACTGGTGCAACTTGAATCCGTCCCTGTTCGTGTTGTTACACCCTCCGACAACACACCGACGAGGCATGATGTCTCCAAGGTACGTAAAACAGTCGAAAAAACGGAAAATAACAGAGCTGATTTGACTCGGTGTTTGAGAAAATGGCGGATTGCTTCCCTGATATTCAGCTGGGAATGACTAAAACAGTAAATAAACACAAGACATATATATACTCTATTAGCCACAACACAACCAGGCTTATATTTAATATGCCACAAATTAATCCCGCATAACAAACACCTCCCCCCTCCCGTCCATATAACCCGCCAATACAACTCAAACACCTGCACAACACTCCGAGAGCGAATAATAGAAAGGCGTTTAATTCGCCAAAATTCACCCATTTAGAGTTCGGAAATCGGTTAAAAAAATATATGGTCTTTTTTCTGCAACATCAAGGTATATATTGACGCTTACATAGGTCTGGTGATAATGTTCCCCTTTAAGTGGGGCTTTAACAAGCGCCATCATGACAGCTGTACAGTAAGCAAGCAAATAATTACAGCTGACAGTTTCTATTTCACCATAAAACAAATCCAATTCTCCAAATCTATTTTTTTACATGCTGTTTGACACGTTTAGTAAAAATAAAACCGCGTATTTGTAGCTTCCGGTCCTCGCCCACAGTATGTTGTTTTTTACGCCTCTAGTCTGCAACCAGGGCTGGTGGGAAGTGATATTTATTTGGCCTCGATGTATTTTATTTTTATTTTTTTTGCTGTACTGAAGCATCCAAATCACCGCTAAGGGCTTTTCTGAGCTCCGTCGCTCAATAATTGCCATAAAGCCAGGACGGAACATGTAGTGCTTTTTTTTTTTCGTTTTGTGTGCGTGTATTGTGTAAGGACCAACGAGTATACACACACACATACACGCACACACAAAAAAAAAAAGAAATGGTCTTGCGGAGAATTGATGAGTCAGAATGCAGAGAGAGAGAGAAAAAAGACACAAGGCAGCAGGGGTGGGAACCTCGGGGGCCGGCAGCATCGGTTCTGGGAAAAAGGTGCGAGGACGACGACGTCGACGGCGCTGCTGCGTTGGCAATGATTGTTTGTAGCACCGTGTGCAATATTTGTCCCGCTGCTTTGTGCGCTGACACATTTCTTACCCGCTGGGATGAACAGAAATGCTAATCAACGTGCCCTCTGTGCTGTTTTTTGTTTTTTTTTCCCCCCCACCAGCCGAGCTACCTGTTGGACACACAGGTACACACCAGTGTGAAGGACGTATGGCGAGTACTCATCCGGACGTCCACGTTTGTGCGCGTGCGGCGTTCTTCCCTGTGTTTGACGTTGCTCACTTGGCTGCGGAACAATAGTCACTTTGTCAAGGCTGCAACACCTGGCTTTCGCTGTAGGAAAAAAAAAAAGAAAAAAAAAAAAAAAAAAAAAAAAAGGCCTCCAAGCAATCAGAGGTAATGATGAGTGCCAATTTTGTAGCGTAAACGCCGGCAGTGTCTCACAATTGTCAATATTATAGAAAGTAGTGTTGTCCCCATACCAATATTTTGGTGTGGATACCAAAATGTATTCAGATACTTTTCGATACACAAAATAATGTCATTGGTGATATATCGATCTACTCGATATATCGCGGGTTTGTCTCTGTGCGATATAGAAAATGACTATATTGTGATATTCGAGTATACGTTATCACGCAGTTGCTTTTAGCTGCGGGCATTACACGACAGGCTTTTATCACTCTTTCTTGCATACTTGCCAACCTTGAGACCTCCGATTTCCGGAGGTGGGGGGACGGGGGTGGGCGTGGGCGTGGTCGGGGTGGGACGGGGGCGTGGTCGGAGGCGTGGCTAAAAGGGGAGGAGTATATTTACAGCTAGAATTCACCAAGTCAAGTATTTCATATATATATATATTAGAGATGCGTGGTTTGCGGGCACAACCGCGGAGTCCGCGGATTATCCGCGGATCGGGCGGATGAAATTTAAAAAAATTAGATTTTATCCGCGGGTCGGGCGGTTGAAATAAAAAAAAATTAGATTTTAAATAGATTCAGGCGGGTGGCAGTTAAACCAATTCGGAAATATATATACATAGTTAAATGTTGTTACCCACATACGAAAAACGAGCAGGCACCTGCTGCATATGCCACAACAGAAAAAAAAAAAAAAAGAGATGGACACTTTTACGGAGCGGAGAAGGGACGCCTCGCCGGGGTCCGGGACCGAGGCCCCTTCCCCCGAGAGGGCCCCACCGGGAGCCGTAGCTGAGGCGATCCGCGAGAAGGGCCCGACGCACGTCCAGGGTCACCACCGCGCCGACCGCACCGACACCCCGCCTCGTCCGCCGTCGCCGCGGCCGGCGTCACGCGCAGCAGGTAAGCAGCTTACCCGTGGCCGGGGGCTCGTAACAGGGGTCACTCCGCGCGCTCCGCCCGCGCAGCTTACCTGCCCGCCACCCCTGTTGCCGGGGGCGCGTAACAGGGGTCACTCCGCGCGCAGTGCGCTCACGAAAGGGGTGGGGCTCACCCTGGTTGATCTAGACAGCAGTACGGTGGCCATGGAAGTTGGAACCCGCTAAGGAGTGTGTAACAACCCACCTGCCGAATCAACTAGCCCTGAAAATGGATGGCGCTGGAGCGTCGGGACCATACCCGGCCGTCGCCGGCAGCGAGACGCGCTTGGAGGTGCGCTCAGCGCGGCTCCCATATGATTGCGCACTGGTGTGCGTCTGGGTCGTGACAGCGTGGCACGCGAAAGTCTGTGCTGCATTGGATCAGTCTCCTTTCTTTAACAGGCAAAAGCTTTATAACCTCACTAATGCCTTGCATCATCTATATTAGATATATAACAACGGGCGGGTGCGGTTCTGATCAAATGTTATATCGGGTGGATGGCGGATGGTTGACGACTTTCTGATGCGGTTGCGGATGAAATAAATGCCTATCCGCGCATCTCTAATATATATATATATATATATATATATATATATATATATATATATATATATATATATATATATATATATATATATATATATATAAGAAATACTTGACGTTCAGTGAATTCTAGCTATATATATATATATATATTTATTTATTTATTTATTATTATTATTTTTTTATTATATATATATATATATATATATTTTATTATTTATATATATATATATATATATATATATATATATATATATATATATATATATATATATATATATATATATAAAATAAATACTTGAATTTCAGTGTTCATTTATTTACACATATACACACACATAACACTCATCTACTCATTGTTGAGTTAAGGGTTGAATTGTCCATCCTTGTTCTATTCTCTGTCACTATTTTTCGAACCATGCTGAACACCCTCTCTGATGATGCATTGATGTGTGGCACGCACAAAAGTGCTTTCATCAAATGCACTAGATGGCAGTATTGTCCTGTTTAAGAGTGTCACAACATTGCTGTTTACGGCAGACGAACCGCTTTACGGTATACAAAAAAGTGACTGCTGTTGTTGTGTGTTGTTGCCACGCTGGGAGGACGTTAATGAAAATGCCTAACAATAAACCCACATAAGAAACCAAGAACTCGCCCTCCATCATTCTATAGTTATAACGTGATTGGGCAGGTACGCTGTTTATATTGTGGAGGACCTGAGTCCGCCTGAATTTCGGGAGATTTTCGGGAGAAAATTTGTCCCGGTAGGTTTTCGGGAGAGGCGCTGAATTTCGGGAGTCTCCCGGAAAATCCGGGAGGGTTGGCAAGTATGCTTTCTTGTCTCTCCTTCTCACAGAGAGATAAAACAAGTGCACCTTCTTACATACCTCACATACGTATATGCCCTCGCGGAGCAGAGAGGTTGCGGCATGGGTAACGTTAGCTGTGGTGCGAGTGGTAATACGAGAGAAAGAAGGTGCGAATCTGGTAACAAATGAAGGAAGAATTACAAACCCCGTTTCCATATGAGTTGGGAAATTGTGTTAGATGTAAATATAAACGGAATACAATGATTTGCAAATCTTTTTCAACCCATATTCAATTGAATGCACTACAAAGACAAGATATTTGATGTTCAAACTCATAAACTTCATATTTTTTTTGCAAATAATAATTTACTTAGAATTTCATGGCTGCAACACGTGCCAAAGTAGTTGGGAAAGGGCATGTTCACCACTGTGTTACATCACCTTTTCTTTTAACAACACTTAGTAAACGTTTGGGAACTGAGGAGACACATTTTTTAAGCTTCTCAGGTGGAATTCTTTCCCATTCTTGCTTGATGTACAGCTTAAGTTGTTCAACAGTCCGGGGGTCTCCGTTGTGGTATTTTAGGCTTCATAATGCGCCACACATTTTCAATGGGAGACAGGTCTGGACTACAGGCAGGCCAGTCTCGTACCCACACTCTTTTACTATGAAGCCACGTTGATGTAACACGTGGCTTGGCATTGTCTTGCTGAAATAAGCAGGGGCGTCCATGATAACGTTGCTTGGATGGCAACATATGTTGCTCCAAAAGCTGTATGTACCTTTCAGCATTAATGGTGTCTTCACAGATGTGTAAGTTACCCATGTCTTGGGCACTAATACACCCCCATACCATCACAGATGCTGGCTTTTCAACTTTGCGCCTATAACAATCCGGATGGTTCTTTTCCTCTTTGGTCCAGAGGACATGACGTCCACAGTTTCCAAAAACAATTTGAAATGTGGACTCGTCAGACCACAAAACACTTTTCCACTTTGTATCAGTCCATCTTAGATGAGCTCAGGCCCAGCGAAGCCGGCGGCGTTTCTGGGTGTTGTTGATAAACGGTTTTCGCCTTGCATAGGAGAGTTTTAACTTGCACTTACAGATGTAGCGACCAACTGTAGTTACTGACAGTGGGTTTCTGAAGTGTTCCTGAGCCCATGTGGTGATTTCCTTTACACACTGATGTCGCTTGTTGATGCAGTACAGCCTGCGGGATCGAAGGTCACGGGCTTAGCTGCTTACGTGCAGTGATTTCTCCAGATTCTCTGAACCCTTTGATGATATTACGGACCGTAGATGGTGAAATCCCTAAATTCCTTGCAATAGCTGGTTGAGAAATGTTTTTCTTAAACTGTTCAACAATTTGCTCATGCATTTGTTGACAAAGTGGTGACCCTCGCCCCATCATTGTTTGTGAATGACTGAGCATTTCATGAAAAATACTTTTATACCCAATCATGGCACCCACCTGTTCCCAATTTGCCTGTTCACCTGTGGGATGTTCCAAATAAGTGTTTGATGAGGATTCCTCAACTTTATCAGTATTTATTGCCACCTTTCCCAACTTCTTTGTCACGTGTTGCTGGCATCAAATTCTAAAGTTAATAATTATTTGCAAAAAAAAAACATCAAATATGTTGTCTTTGTAGCATATTCAACTGACGATGGGTTGAAAATGATTTGCAAATCACTGTATTCAGTTTATATTTACGACTAACACGGTTTCCCAACTCATATGGAAACGGGGTTTGTAATTCCCAAGAAAAACAGCACGGGGTCCATCGTCTGGCGGTGGTTTGGCTTCAAGCGGGAATATGTCGACCAGACAACTGTAGTTTGTCAAGTGTGGGGCAAAAGCGTTGCTACAAAAAGTAGCATTACTGCTAATATGTAGCATCATTTGAAAAGTCACCCCGCTAGAGAATGAAGAGTGTTTGAAACTCCGCATGTCAACATCTCCGTTCGGTGCCACACCAACAAAATGCCGAGGCAACCATTTCCACATCTACACCGTATGAAAAAAATAGTCAACAACAGAAGGAGATAGCGTCCGCAGGAACCTACCACATAGCGAAGGACGTACACTATTTGATTTCCTATTATGCAGCTCATTTTTATTTGACACTTATTGAAATATCTTGTGACATCATGCACAAAAGTGCACTTTATTTGTTTTAAACTATTGTAGTGGCGTTCTGTACAAAAAGTGCACTAGTGTTGTTTTGATATGACATCTTAGTGACATCATGCACAAAAGTGCACTCATAGCTTGTTTTAAAATGTCTCTGACAATCTTGCACTTTCTGTTTTGGAAATGACATGAATGTTTGTGCCACGGCTTAATAACTGTTTAATAAATACACTTTTGCTAAATTGACTTAGTTGTGATTTCCTTCTATGCATGAAAGTTTAAAATGAGCATATATTAATGCAATATGAAGAAGAAAGTTTTAATGTAGACACATAGAATCATCATACTGCTGTGATTATATGCATCAAGTGTTCATTCAAGGCTAAGGCAAAATATCGAGATGTATATCGTGTATCGTGACATGGCCTAAAAATATCGAGATATTAAAAAAAGGCCATATCGCCCAGCCCTTAATTTGAACAGAAAATCTCATTTAAAAAAATTAATTAAACATACGCTTTTTATTGCAATCAAAGAACATACAAACATACATATACAGGTAAAAGCCAGTAAATTAGAATATTTTGAAAAACTTCATTTATTTCAGTAATTGCATTCAAAAGGTGTAACTTGTACATTATATTTATTCATTGCACACAGACTGATGCATTCAAATGTTTATTTCATTTAATTTTGATGATTTGAAGTGGCAACAAATGAAAATCCAAAATTCCGTGTGTCACAAAATTAGAATATTACTTAAGGCTAATACAAAAAAGGGATTTTTAGAAATGTTGGCCAACTGAAAAGTATGAAAATGAAAAATATGAGCATGTACAATACTCAATACTTGGTTGGAGCTCCTTTTGCCTCAATTACTGCGTTAATGCGGCGTGGCATGGAGTCGATGAGTTTCTGGCACTGCTCAGGTGTTATGAGAGCCCAGGTTGCTCTGATAGTGGCCTTCAACTCTTCTGCGTTTTTGGGTCTGGCATTCTGCATCTTCCTTTTCACAATACCCCACAGATTTTCTATGGGGCTAAGGTCAGGGGAGTTGGCGGGCCAATTTAGAACAGAAATACCATGGTCCGTAAACCAGGCACGGGTAGATTTTGCGCTGTGTGCAGGCGCCAAGTCCTGTTGGAACTTGAAATCTCCATCTCCATAGAGCAGGTCAGCAGCAGGAAGCATGAAGTGCTCTAAAACTTGCTGGTAGACGGCTGCGTTGACCCTGGATCTCAGGAAACAGAGTGGACCGACACCAGCAGATGACATGGCACCCCAAACCATCACTGATGGTGGAAACTTTACACTAGACTTCAGGCAACGTGGATCCTGTGCCTCTCCTGTCTTCCTCCAGACTCTGGGACCTCGATTTCCAAAGGAAATGCAAAATTTGCATGGTTGGGTGATGGTTTGGGGTGCCATGTCATCTGCTGGTGTCGGTCCACTCTGTTTCCTGAGATCCAGGGTCAACGCAGCCGTCTACCAGCAAGTTTTAGAGCACTTCATGCTTCCTGCTGCTGACCTGCTCTATGGAGATGGAGATTTCAAGTTCCAACAGGACTTGGCGCCTGCACACAGCGCAAAATCTACCCGTGCCTGGTTTACGGACCATGGTATTTCTGTTCTAAATTGGCCCGCCAACTCCCCTGACCTTAGCCCCATAGAAAATCTGTGGGGTATTGTGAAAAGGAAGATGCAGAATGCCAGACCCAAAAACGCAGAAGAGTTGAAGGCCACTATCAGAGCAACCTGGGCTCTCATAACACCTGAGCAGTGCCAGAAACTCATCGACTCCATGCCACGCCGCATTAACGCAGTAATTGAGGCAAAAGGAGCTCCAACCAAGTATTAAGTATTGTACATGCTCATATTTTTCATTTTCATACTTTTCAGTTGGCCAACATTTCTAAAAATCCCTTTTTTGTATTAGCCTTAAGTAATATTCTAATTTTGTGACACACGGAATTTTGGATTTTCATTTGTTGCCACTTCAAATCATCAAAATTAAATGAAATAAACATTTGAATGCATCAGTCTGTGTGCAATGAATAAATATAATGTACAAGTTACACCTTTTGAATGCAATTACTGAAATAAATCAAGTTTTTCAAAATATTCTAATTTACTGGCTTTTACCTGTATACATACATACGTACATATACATTCACTGTACAAACATACATATACACATACTGTATATGTGTTTTCCGGACCATAGGGCGCACCGGATTATAAGGCGCACTGCCGATGAGTCAGGTCTATTTTCATACAAAAGGCGCATTAAAGGGGTCATATTATTAAAAAAAAATTCTATATGTAAAAAGACTTCCTTGTGGTCTACATAACATGTAATGGTGGTTCTTTGGTCAAAATGTTGTATAGATGATGTTTTACAGATCATCTTCTAGCCGCTTTCTGACAGTCGCTTCAGGATGCGCCGTTTTGTGGGCGGCCTTATTTACGTGGCTCACATTCGGCAGCATTTTCAAGCACATTAAGTAAGATTGGAGATCAAACCAATCAGAGTGATCTGTTCTGTATCGTGGCCACTGATTGGCTCAGCCTCAGGTAGCATTACTACGTGGGATTAAAAGCGTGTAAAGGTGGCTAAAGGGTGTTATTTCATGTCTAAAGGGCTCTCATAATGTTAAAAAAACGTATTCAGAGGGTCGTCAACAGATTTTTATATGCTTGAGTTCAAAATTCTCAAACTGTGGTATGCGGGCTCCATCTAGTGGTACGCCAAAAAAAATCACTTGACTAAATTGCAGTGTTTTATTTTCCTATATTCAAACACAGTCCTACTGTTCAAACTGTGTTTAATGTTACAGTGGGCAAAATATTAAATATACTTGTTGAATAAAATAGTTGCCTTGTTTTTAATGAATACTTAGGCCTACTACGCTACTGTACTTTAATGTTGGTCATTATGGTGGTAGCTGGAGAGTTTTTTCCTGAGGTGCTGAAAACTGTTGGAGAACCACTGCTCTATCTATAGAAATATTTGATTTATAGTTAATGATTCCTACTAGGCGGGAATTCATTTATGTCATTATTGTCTAAATACAATTGTTCAAGCATGGGGGTGGAGCTGCATGAGTCCTGCCAGACACTGGCGAGCTGTGGTTCATTCCCCTCTACCTTCCCCCGCAAGGCACTTGGAGGTGTGTTTAGGGCAGGGGTGCTCATTACGTCGATCGCGAGCTACCGGTCGATCTCGGAGGGTGTGTCAGTCGATCACCAGCCAGGCATTAAAAAAATAGTCCTAAAAATGAGCGATCATAAATCTTCACTATGACGTCACTTTTGTCAGTTGATTGACATTCACGGCACCCGAGGGTCTTCTGAGATGACGCTGGCTGCTGCCAGCTCATTAAAATTACCGACTGGAAGGCGAGAAACACTTTATTTCAACAGACTCTGGCGCCGTACCTGTCGTCAAAACTCCAAAGACCGACTGCACAGTTGCACTAACAAAACCAGTCTCAGAAAGCTGGCGTGCACAAGCTAGCAAGCTACGGAGTTTGCCGACAATGTATTTCTTGTAAAGTGTATACAAAGGAGTACGGAAGCTGGACAAATAAGATGCCAAAAACCAACCACTTTCATGTGGTATTGGACAGAAAGGAGGACTTTTTTTCTCCTCCATTCGAAAATGCGGACGTTTTTAGCACCACTCTCTGATTCCAATCAATGCAAAAGTCATCAGAATCAGGTAATACACCAACTTATATTCTTGTCTTCATGAAAGAAAGGAATCTATATGTGTTAAACATGCCTGTATTATCTTTAAACACCTTTAACTTATTAACAATATTAACTATATGTGTTAAACATGCTTGTATTATCATTAAACACCTTTAACTTGTTAACAATATTAACTATATGTATTAAACATGCTTGCATTATCTTTAAACACCTTTAACTTGTTAACAATATTAACTATATGTATTAAACATACTTGTATTATCATTAAACACCTTTAATTTATTAACAATATTAACTATATGTATTAAACATTCTTGTATTATCATTAAACACCTTTAATTTATTAACAATATTAACTATGTGTTAAACATGATTGCATTATCATTAAACACCTTTAATTTATTAACAATATTAACTATATGTGTTAAACATGCTTGTATTATCATTAAACACCTTTAACTTATTAACAAAAACATATATTTCATAAATAAGTAAATATAAATTATATATATGAATGAGATAGATCCCCACGACTTGATCAATTGAAAAGTAGCTCGCCTGCAGAAAAAGGTCTTTAAGGTGTTGGAAATCTACCCAATTTCTGCTCCCCTTGCTGGAATTAGCGTTTCCCCTCTGTGAACCGCGGCTCCCCCACTCATGCAGCCTCAGAGCATGACGTTACCAGTATGCCTGGACAATTTTCTTATGGCTTACTTGCGTTGCCGTGTATGTGTGTTGACAGCAGGAGTGATGTATGGTATCGACAGTCTTAAAAGGTCAAATATGAATCTCCTTCGGTCAGCAGAATGAAGGCACGACGTGAAGCCGTCATGTGACGAAGCTCTCAATCAGACCTCAGACGAACACATGCAACCACAAAGTCTAGTTTCTATTCTTAATGTGAATTTGGTTCAGTTGTACAACAAATGAAGTCCTTCGTACAAACCCCGTTTCCATATGAGTTGGGAAATTGTGTTAGATGTAAATATAAACGGAATACAATGATTTGCAAATCCTTTTCAACCCATATTCAGTTGAATATGCTACAAAGACAACATATTTGATGTTCAAACTGATAAAAAAAAAAAAAAAATTGCAAATAATCATTAACTTTAGAATTTGATGCCAGCAACACGTGACAAAGAAGTTGGGAAAGGTGGCAATAAATACTGATAAAGTTGAGGAATGCTCATCAAACACTTATTTGGAACATCCCACAGGTGAACAGGCAAATTGGGAACAGGTGGGTGCCATGATTGGGTATAAAAGCAGATTCCATGAAATGCTCAGTCATTCACAAACAAGGATGGGGCGAGGGTCACCACTTTGTCAACAAATGCGTGGGCAAATTGTTGAACAGTTTAAGAAAAACATTTCTCAACCAGCTATTGCAAGGAATTTAGGGATTTCACCATCTACGGTCCGTAATATCATCAAAGGGTTCAGAGAATCTGGAGAAATCACTGCACGTAAGCAGCTAAGCCCGTGACCTTCGATCCCTCCGGCTGTACTGCATCAACAAGCGACATCAGTGTGTAAAGGATATCACCACATTGGCTCAGGAACACTTCAGAAACCAACTGTCAGTAACTACAGTTGGTCGCTACATCTGTAAGTGCATGTCAAAACTCTCCTATGCAAGGC
Source organism: Nerophis lumbriciformis (assembly GCF_033978685.3). Lineage (NCBI taxonomy): Eukaryota > Metazoa > Chordata > Actinopteri > Syngnathiformes > Syngnathidae > Nerophis > Nerophis lumbriciformis. The sequence goes on from NC_084556.2 coordinate 5,625,022, forward strand.
GAAAACCGTTTATCAACAACACCCAGAAACGCTGTCGGCTTTGCTGGGCCTGAGCTCATCTAAGATGGACTGATACAAAGTGGAAAAGTGTTCTGTGGTCTGACGAGTCCACATTTCAAATTGTTTTTGGAAACTGTGGACGTCGTGTCCTCCGGACCAAAGAGGAAAAGAACCATCCGGATTGTTATAGGCGCAAAGTTCAAAAGCCAGCATCTGTGATGGCATGGGGGTGTATTAGTGCCCAAGACATGGGTAACTTACACATCTGTGAAGGCACCATTAATGCTGAAAGGTACATACAGGTTTTGGAGCAACATATGTTGCCATCCAAGCAACGTTACCATGGACGCCCCTGATTATTTCAGCAAGACAATGCCAAGCCACGTGTTACATCAACGTGGCTTCATAGTAAAAGAGTGCGGGTACTCGACTGGCCTGCCTGTAGTCCAGACCTGTCTCTCATTGAAAATGTGTGGCGCATGATGAAGTCTAAAATACCACAACGGAGACCCACAGACTGTTGGGAAAGAATTCCACCTGAGAAGCTTAAAAAATGTGTCTCCTCAGTTCCCAAACGTTTACTGAGTGTTGTTAAAAGGAAAGGCCATGTAACACAGTGGTGAACATGCCCTTTCCCAACTACTTTGGCACGTGTTGCAGCTATGAAATTCTAAGTTAATTATTATTTGCAAAAAAGAAAATAAAGTTTATGAGTTTGAACATCTGTATTCCGTTTATATTTACATCCAACCCAATTTCCCAACTCACATGGAAACGGGGTTTGTATAGAGGCTTGACATTTTGGGTTGAAAATATGCTTACAAAGCAGATGAGAGCTCAAAAACGGACTCATATTGTGATGATAACCATAGAACTGATAGTAGGTAAATATACTTGGCTGCTCAGTACAATACGGCTAAGTCTCAGTTTTACGTTCCACTATTAACTTCTTTCTCACCCGAGAAACACACGAAAACCTCAGCATCCAATAATAAAACTGCACCTTCACAGAAAAATGCGCTTTTTTTGTTGCCTTCGGAAATCATTTTATTTTACTAACGCTCCCTGAGAAGATGACTCAAGCTCTATAGAAGCTCCGGAGCCATGGATCTTGCGCGTGGGCGTGTGTGGGGGTGTGTGTGTGTGTGTGTGTGTGATGGTATTTCCATATGTTTCCATAGGCCACACGGCGTGCATATTCAATAGGATTTGCATGCTCAGACATAATGCCCACTAAATGTCATCAGATACATCAGAAAGTCCACACTTTGCAAATTATGCCACTTCGGATAGAATAACTAATTTCCTCCCCAATCCCTCAGCACCCTACTGTGTTACATACTACACTAAAACCACAATTTTTAAACACTTTAACCAAGAGGAGACTAAGGACTAATACTAGGAATACCAGAATCTACCAGACACTAGTAATAGTGGCTTATGCCAATACGTCAATGGGGAGTAGAGGTAAGGGTAGGGATGGGCCGATTAAATTATATTAATATGTATTGCCACATAATCAAAATGCGTTTGATAAAACGTTTTTTATATACAAACCCCAAAACCAGTGAAGTTGGCACGTTGTGTAAATTGTAAATAAATCAAATCAACTTTATTTATAAAGCACATAAAAACCGAATCCAATGATTTGGACATCTTTTCAACCTATATTCAATTGAATAGACTGCAAAGACAATATATTTAACGTTCGAACTGGAAAACTTGGTCATTTTTTGCAAAATATTAGCTCATTTGGAATTTTTCAAAAAAAAGCTGGCACAAGTGGCAAAAAAGACTGAGAAAGTTGAGGAACGCTCATCAAACAACACTTATTTGGAACATCCCACAGGTGACCAGGCTAATTGGGAACAGGTGGGTGCCATGATTGGGTATAAAAGCCGCTTCCATGAAATGCTCAGTCATTCACAAACAAGGATGGGGCGAGGGTCACCACTTTGTCAACAAACGCGTGAGCAAATTGTCGAACAGTTTAAGAACAACATTTCTCAACCAGCTATTGCAAGGAATTGAGGGATTTCACCATCTACGGTCCGTAATATCATCAAAGGGTTCAGAGAATCTGGAGAAATCACTGCACGTAAGCGATGATATTACGGACCTTCGATCCCTCAGGCGGTACTGCATCAAAAAGCGACATCAGTGTGTAAAGGATATCACCACATGGGCTGTGGCAGAAAACCACTGTCAGTAACTACAGTTTGTCGCTACATCTGTAAGTGCAAGTTAAAACTCTACTATGCAAGGCGAAAGCCATTTATCAACAACACCCAGAAACGCCGCCGGCTTCGCTGGGCCCGAGCTCATTTAAGATGGACTGAAGCAAAGTGGAAAAGTGTTCTGTGGTCTCACGAGTCCACATTTCAAATTGCTTTTGGAAACTCTGGATGTCGTGTCCTCCGGCCCAAAGAGGAAAAGAACCATCCGGATTGTTATAGGAGCAAAGTTCAAAAGCCAGCATCTGTGATGGTATGGGGGTGTATTAGTGTCCAAGGCATGGGTAAAATTAAAGTTAAAGTACCACTGATAGTCACACAATTATTAATTAAATATTCAAACACAGTGTTACTGTTCAATCTGTTTAATGTTACAGTGGCCAAAAAATATGAAATATACTTGTTAAATAAAACGGCTGCACTGTTTTTAATGAACATGTAGGCCTACTAGGCTACTGTATTTTACTGTTGGTCATTGTGGTGGTACTTGTAGAGCCAATTGTTTTCTGAAGTGGTACTTGGTGGGGGAAAAAAAGTTTGAAAACCTCCCTTATAGTAGATGTTAATCTAAAGAAGTCTCGACGCTAACATTACATCGGATGTTTTTTGTTTTTGTTTTACAATTTTTTAATTCATTGCACTTTTGTTCTTTAAGTCTCATTTTGAATCTCAATGGAAGATAGTGGTAGAGTCTCTTTTGTCTAACCCAGGGGTCCCCAAACTTTTTGACGCGGGGGCCGCATTGGCTTAAAAAAAATTGGCCTGGGGCCGGGCTGTGTGTGTGTGTGTGTGTGTGTGTGTGTGTGTGTGTGTGTGTGTGTGTGTGTGTGTGTGTGTGTGTGTGTCTATATATATATATATATATATATATATATATATACCTGTGTGTGTGTGTGTGTGTGTGTGTATATATATATATATATATATATATATATATATATATTCCGAGCGCGATGATGTCATGTTATCGATAGAAAAATGCATTTTTAGACAATATGATTTGCCTGAGCGGTAGAAAATGGATTGGAAAGGATAGATTTGAAAAAATAATGATAAAAAATCCATCCATCCATCCATCTTCTTCCGCTTATCCGAGGTCGGGTCGCGGGGGCAGCAGCCTAAGCACGGAAGCCCAGACTTCCCTCTCCCCAGCCACTTCGTCCAGCTCCTCCCGGGGGATCCCGAGGCGTTCCCAGGCCAGCCGGGAGACATAGTCTTCCCAACGTGTCCTGGGTCTTCCTCGTGGCCTCCTACCGGTCGGACATGCCCTAAACCCCATACTCTCTGAGCACTCCCCACAGGACTTCCCGAGGGACACGGTCGAATGCCTTCTCCAAGTCCACAAAGCACATGTAGACTGGTTGGGCAAACTCCCATGCACCCTCAAGGACCCTGCCGAGAGTATAGAGCTGGTCCACAGTTCCACGACCAGGACGAAAACCACACTGTTCCTCCTGAATCCGAGGTTCGACTATCCGGCGTAGCCTCCTCTCCAGTACACCTGAATAGACCTTACCGGGAAGGCTGAGGAGTGTGATCCCACGATAGTTAGAACACACCCTCCGGTTCCCCTTTTTAAAGAGAGGAACCACCACCCCGGTCTGCCAATCCAGAGGTACTGCCCCCGATGTCCACGCGATGCTGCAGAGTCTTGTCAACCAAGACAGCCCTACAGCATCCAGAGCCTTAAGGAACTCCGGGCGGATCTCATCCACCCCCGGGGCCTTGCCACCGAGGAGCTTTTTAACTACCTCAGCAACCTCATCCCCAGAAATAGGAGAGCCCACCACAGATTCCCCAGGCACTGCTTCCTCATAGGAAGACATGTTGGTGGGATTGAGGAGGTCTTCGAAGTATTCCCTCCACCGATCCACAACTTTGAACATGTCACGAGGGAGGTGCTGGACATTGAATCCGAGTGGACCATGTTCCGCACCTCTATTGTCGAGGCGGCTGATTGGAGCTGTGGCCGTAAGGTAGTTGGTGCCTGTCGTGGCGGTAATCCTAGAACCCATTGGTGGACACCGGCGGTGAGGGATGCCGTCAAGCTGAAGAAGGAGTCCTATCGGGTTCTTTTGGCTCATGGGACTCCTGAGGCAGCGGACAGGTACCGACAGGCCAAGCGGTGTGCGGCTTCAGCGGTCGCGGAGGCAAAAACTCGGACATGGGAGGAGTTCGGGGAAGCCATGGAAAACGACTTCCGGACGGCTTCGAAGCGATTCTGGACCACCATCCGCCGCCTCAAGAAGGGGAAGCAGTGCACTACCAACACCGTGTGTGGTGCGGATGGTGTTCTGCTGACCTCGACTGTGGAAAAGTGATAAAAAATATATAAATATATATATATTATTTTTTTAAACTTGGGACTTCCCGCTGGTCGGATTTTGGACGCTGGTGGGCCGTATCCGGGGACCACTGGTCTAACCTTAACCAGCTTGCTAACATAAGAAACAAACAAAAACAGGACACTTAATCGTTTGTTTTTCTTACCATTTTTAGACAATTATCGTTTGTTTTTTGGCATTGACGACCGTCCAGACAAAGACAAAGGAAGAATCGTGATTCATTAAAAAAACACGACGAGTTTACTGACAGATATAAGTAAGAACTTTACACTACTTTATATTAGAAATGGCAACAGCGGAGGATGAATGTCCCATAACAAGAAGATAGAGAAAAAGAAGAAGCTTATCGACTACGGTGTCGACACACACTACAAAGGCGGACGAGCGCAAATTTTCAGGACTCATGCAGATCCCAAATACAGATCAGCAGGTACCAGAAGATAAGAAAAGTCTCTTTTGCATAATATTGCGAAACAAAACGCCAGATAATGTCTTACCGTATACACACACCATAATAATAGTCTTATGTTGAAGCACAGTACAATCCATCAAGCGGTGCGGCTTCATAGCTTACCAAAGTCGTACTAAAACATATTGATAGATTTTTGAGCGACGTGTGTAATGTTCTATACTTTCAATGGAACATATTACATTTTTGAGTTGTTTACTTGAGTCATATTGCAGTCTACACGTAAATCTTATGTGTGACTGCCATCATATTGCAGTCTACACGTATCTCTTTTGTGTGACTGCCATCTCCTGGTCACACTCATCATTTCACCATCCATCCATCCATCCATCTTCTTCCGCTTATCCGAGGTCGGGTCGCGGGGGCAGCAGCCTAAGCAGGGAAGCCCAGACTTCCCTCTCCCCAGCCACTTCGTCCAGCTCTTCCTGTGGGACCCCGAGGCGTTCCCAGGCCAGCCGGGAGACATAGTCTTCCCAACGTGTCCTGGGTCTTCCCCGCGGCCTCCTACCGGTCGGACGTGCCCTAAACACCTCCCTAGGGAGGCGTTCGGGTGGCATCCTGACCAGATGCCCGAACCACCTCATCTGGCTCCTCTCGATGTGGAGGAGCAGCGGCTTTACTTTGAGCTCCTCCCGGATGGCAGAGCTTCTCACTCTATCTCTAAGGGAGAGCCCCGCCACCCGGCGGAGAAAACTCATTTCGGCCGCTTGTACCCGTGATCTTGTCCTTTCGGTCATAACCCAAAGCTCATGACCATAGGTGAGGATGGGAACGTAGATCGACCGGTAAATTGAGAGCTTTGCCTTCCGGCTCAGCTCCTTCTTCACCACAACGGATCGATACAGCGTCCGCATTACTGAAGACGCCGCACCGATCCGCCTGTCGATCTCACGATCCACTCTTCCCTCACTCGTGAACAAGACTCCGAGGTACTTGAACTCCTCCACTTGGGGCAAGATCTCCTCCCCAACCCGGAGATGGCACTCCACCCTTTTCCGGGCGAGAACCATGGACTCGGACTTGGAGGTGCTGATTCTCATCCCAGTCGCTTCACACTCAGCTGCGAACCGATCCAGTGAGAGCTGAAGATCCTGGACAGATGAAGCCATCAGGACCACATCATCTGCAAAAAGCAGAGACCTAATCCTGCAGCCACCAAACAAGATCCCCTCAACGCCTTGACTGCGCCTAGAAATTCTGTCCATAAAAGTTATGAACAGAATCGGTGACAAAGGGCAGCCTTGGCGGAGTCCAACCCTCACTGGAAACGTGTCCGACTTACTACCGGCAATGCGGACCAAGCTCTGGCACTGATCATACAGGGAGCGGACTGCCACAATCAGACAGTCCGATACCCCATACTCTCTGAGCACTCCCCACAGGACTTCCCGAGGGACACGGTCGAATGCCTTCTCCAAGTCCACAAAACACATGTAGACTGGTTGGGCAAACTCCCATGCACCCTCAAGGACCCTGCCGAGAGTATAGAGCTGGTCCACAGTTCCACGACCAGGACGAAAACCACACTGTTCCTCCTGAATCCGAGGTTCGACTATCCGGCGTAGCCTCCTCTCCAGTACACCTGAATAGACCTTACCGGGAAGGCTGAGGAGTGTGATCCCACGATAGTTAGAACACACCCTCCGGTTCCCCTTCTTAAAGAGAGGAACCACCACCCCGGTCTGCCAATCCAGTGGTACATTTCACCATGTACCAAATAAAATAGCTTCGAGGTCGGTAAGCACAACCAAAATGATTAGGCGCACCGGGTTATAAGGCGCACTGTGGAGTTTTGAGAAAATGACATTTTTTTAAAGTGCGCCTTGTAGTCCGAAAAATACGGTATATGTCTGTAGGCCTGGGCCGATATTCTAAAGCAGTGTTTTTCAACCACTGTGCCAATATCTGGGAAATTACGCAAATTCACCTAATTGGTCCAAAAAATATTTTTTGCAAATCAATAATTATAATCTGCAAATAAAGTGCCGTTGCTTAGTGTCTGTGCTGTGTAGAACTCGGCAGGGTAACCACGTAATACTCCATGTCAGTAGGTGGCAGTAGGTAGTTAATTGCTTTGTAAAAGTCGGAGTGTGTCTGGTGAGACGAGGATGGTTTGTTGTGATCCCAATATGCACACCCCACAGCGGGAGGCAGTGTGCAGGTAAAAAGGTATGTAATGCTTAAACCAAAAATGAACAAAAGGGAAAGGGAAAGGAAAGGGCAATGGCGATGCAAAGCGAAAGGAAAACTGAACTGGCTACAAAGAAAACAGAAACAAAATGTTGGACGACAGCAAAAACTTACGGCGTCCGCAAAGTACACCCGTACATGACATGACAATCAACAATGTCCACACAAAGAAGGGTAGCAACAACTGAAATAGCCTTGCTTGCTAACACAAAGCAGGTGCGTGGAATAGCGCTCGAAGGAAGACGTGAAACTGCTACAGGAAAACACCAACAAAACAGGAAGTGCCACCAAAATAACAGTGCAAGACAAGAATTTTAAGCAATACACACAGGAAAACACAAACAAACTCAAAATAAGGCACGACGAACTGGTGGAGTTTACATTTTTTAACGTTTCCTGAAAAAAACATTTATGAAAAAAATGTGCTTTGCCTCAAAAAAAAGGTTGAAAAACACTGTTCTAAGGAAACTTTTTTTTATTTCTGACACCTCTACCGATTAATGACCATTTTTATCAGAAAAAACTGCCTCGTTTTAGTCAGAGTGCACACTACTGGTTGCAGAAACTGCTACTCAAACACGGCTGAAGTGCAAGATCGACTTCAACGCTAATCCAGTTTTTTTCTGCCTGAGCGTGTTTTACAGAATTCTGCCGATCCATCTGTTGCGTGTGGCCGACCACAAAGCCATTTGCGGACCTTTTGCATGCAATCCACTCGAAAACCTCCCCGGAGCCTCGTAACGCCGCGCTCAATGTAAAGAGAAGGCGTTCAGTAGAATCCTCTTATGTGCAAGCTGTCACGCGGTCGTAATGACTCACTGGCCTGGCAGCGCGTTTCTAAAGCCGCGGCGCTCGCTGCCTGTCGGATGCGAGCGGGTGGACGCGCTAGTTAGAAGTCGGCGAGCAGCTCCACTCCATCAGACTTGAACTCCGACCCCCGCCACCCCCCCTTCATCCCGCTGAGCGTGTTATGTAATGATAATGCCCGCTATTACACAGATCCATTTGGCATCCGAGGGCTGTCGTCCATGAAGGCGAGGGGATTTGCCGCGCAACATTCCCCAGCGTGTTTTTTTTTTTAGCGACGTTTGAGGCTTAAAGTGGCACCGAGAGGGACCCGACACCCCGCCTCTCACGACCCCCGGGGGCCTAGAGAGCACCCGGCCGGGCCCGAATGAAAACGTTGAACAACGTCTCCAAGTCAAAAGCCAACGGCCGCGAGTGACGCACAGAGGGCCGAACTCATCAGGAGGAGGTTTTCAGCCGCTCGCCGTGCGTCGGCGTGACGCGTCAACGTTTACCGTGCGCCGCTTAATGAGGCGGCGGTAATAAGGCGTGTTTGGCAACTCAAGTTCAAAGCTTTCAGACTGTCGCTGCCGGCTGTCACTGGAGCGAGTCGGGGAGGAGCTGCAGAGTGCGCCTTGAGTTCACAATTCTAGTTTTCTTGGGGGGAAAATTAGAACAACAAAACATCGCCTGGAACTTATTTTACTGATGCTTTAAAAAAAAATATTTGCAAACACGTATCTCAATCTGTGCGCGTGTAATCCAATTCCAATGTCTGTGTACTGATGTGTGTGTCTGTCAGTCAGTTGATGGCTGGTGAAGGCACTGACTTCATCACAGTCAGATTTACAAACATATGAACCCTAAAGTGTATCTTATTCACCATTTGATTGGCAGCAGTTAACGGGTTATGTTTAAAAGCTCATACCAGCATTCTTCCCTGCTTGGCACTCAGCATCAAGGGTTGGAATTGGGGGTTAAATCACCAAAAATGATTCCCCGGGCGCGGCGCCGCTGCTGCCCACTGCTCCCCTCACCTCCCAGGGGGTGATCAAGGGGATGGGTCAAATGCAGAGGACAAATTGCACCACACATAGTGTGTGTGTGACAATCATTGGTAGTTTAATTTAACTTTAACTTTACACATACAAACTGTAGCACACAAAAAAGCACATTTAATTAAAAAAAACTTTATTATGGTCTTACCTTTACTTATAAATGAAGTCCATGCGCAGCTCCTTTTGAACAAAAGCATCGACAACTTGTTTATAGACGTCTTCCTTATCTTTCTTCAGTTTTAAAAGTCTCTCAGTCTCGATGGAGATCTTCCTTTAAAGGGGAACATTATCACCAGAAAAAAGACCATATATTTTTTTAACCGATTTCCGAACTCTAAATGGGTGAATTTTGGCGAATTAAACGCCTTTCTAATATTCGCTCTCGGAGCGATGACGTCACAACGTGACGTCACATCGGGAAGCAATCCGCCATTTTCTCAAACACCGAGTCAAATCAGCTCTGTTATTTTCCGTTTTTTTCGACTGTTTTCCGTACCTTGGAGACATCATGCCTCGTCGGTGTGTTGTCGGAGGGTGTAACAACACGAACAGGGACGGATTCAAGTTGCACCAGTGGCCCAAAGATGCGAAAGTGGCAAGAAATTGGACGTTTGTTCCGCACACTTTACCGACGAAAGCTATGCTACGACAGAGATGGCAAGAATGTGTGGATATCCTGCGACACTCAAAGCAGATGCATTTCCAACGATAAAGTCAAAGAAATCTGCCGCCAGACCCCCATTGAATCTGCCGGAGTGTGTGAGCAATTCAGGGACAAAGGCCCTCGGTAGCACGGCAAGCAATGGCGGCAGTTGGTTCCCGCAGACGAGTGAGCTAAACCCCCTGGATGTCTTGGCTCACACCGTCCCTTATCGACTACGGACTACAAATAGCAATAAGCAACAGATGTTTAATGTACCCTAAGATTGTTTGTTCAAATAAAGCCAGTAATGCAATTTTTTTGTCGTCCCCTTTATTTAGAAAAGTACCGAAAGGTATCAAAATACATTTTGGTACCGGTACCTAGGGATGATGTTTGATAAGAAATTATCGAGTTTGAGCCTATTATCGAATCCTCTTATCGAACCGATTCCTTATCGATTCTCTTATCGAGTCCAGATAGGTTGTTGTATATGGAAAAAAAACACACAATATTTGGTTTAACAAAAGCTCACTTTTATTATATAAGAAAAAAATAAAATATAATAAATAAATGAATATTGACTGTTACCCCCCTAAAAAAAATTTTTTTTAAATAAATAAATATTGACTGTTGTTACCCAAAGTATATTAAGTGGGATTTTTCAGAAAAACAAATATATACAGTAACACAAAAACAACCTGTGTCTGTGATCACTATAGGTCAATGGTTCTCAAATGGGGGTACGAGTACCCCTTGGGGTACTTGAAGGTATGCCAAGGGGTACGTGAGATTTTTTTTTGATATTCTAAAAATAGCAACAATTCAAAAATCCTTAATAAATATGAATAAAAACCTATCTTTTTTTCCAAATAGTTCAAGAAAGACCACTACAAATGAGCAATATTTTGCAGTGTTATACAATTGAATATATCAGAAACTAATGACATATTGCTGTATTTTACTTCTTTATCTCTTTTTTTCAACCAAAAATGCTTTGGTCTGATTAGGGGGTACTAGAATTTAAAAAAAATTCACAGGCGGTACATCACTGAAAAAAGGTTGAGAACCAATGCTATAGGTGTATAAATAATAATATAGTGTTAAATAAAATCAGTCCCTTGGGCACAAAACTGAAAAGAATACAGCTCTCCAAAAAGTGCACTTCTGCTGCTATTTGACATAACTGTTTGTTATGATGCTTTGACATTTTTGCACTTTATTTCTTTATTGAAAGAAAATTCTATGAAGAGAAAAGTTGTTTGCAAATGTGGTTACAATGCTAAAAAAGTTAAAGCTAAAGAAAGAAATACACTTTATTGAGTTAGCATTATTTCTTTATAGGGGGGAAAGATGTGATGTTATGAGGTAGGGAATATAACAACTACACTACCCAGCATGCAATGGGAGTGACGAGCATGCGCGGTAGCCCCGAAAAGTGTTGTTGCATGTCGCCAGCCGGCAGCTAAGAATGAGGTTATGAGCACGCTGTGAAAGTAAACGTCAAGAACTCAGCCAACACGCCTCGTCTGCATTATTTATAATTAGACAGACAACACATATACAGTGTGATTTTGTTTTGTTTACAAGGAAAGAAAAACAAAAGTTAAAAAAGGGAGATCATGTTGTATATATATGTATGGGCTGCGGTTGCTTTAAGAACGTTGCGACAGCTGCCGTAAAGGAGGTGCGTTGCTAGCCTGGTTGCTATGTTTCCGGTTGGTCGTAAAAGTGTTGGTCATGTGTTTGTACCCTGCTCAAATCTCTCAGTAAAGTTATTCATTGGATTATACCTTTAGTTTTGAACTTTATAACACCTTGGAGCGCTTTTTCCGGTCCATTGTTTTTCCTGCTTTCCCTATCTGCGCCTAATGACTGAGCTACGTGACGTCATTTCTTGTGATGTCTCACGGGGCATTTCTGGTCGGGACGGGATTCGTTCCCACGGATTCGAATAAAGAACCAACTCTTTTTCTTTACTATAGTGGTCTCGATAACGGGTACGGGTTCTCAAAAAAGGGATTCGAGTCCGAGGACTCGGTTCTTTTCTTATCGAACAACCGGGAAAACCGGTTTCGAGTATCATCCGGCGGTACCAAAATATTGGTATCGGGAAAACCCTATTTCAAACTGGGTTTAATATAATGGTGGTACTTGGAGTGCCACATTTTTTCTGAGGTGGTACTTGGTGAAAAAAAGTTTGAGAACCACTGATGTGTCACGTGGGGGTCGCATATTGATGCGGGATCGTTCCTTCCGTGCAACACGGACACTCCGGACAACAACGTGAGGGTAAGAAATGATTTAATGATATAAATCATAGGCAAACAGAAAAACAAGCAAAAAGAAAAGCGTGCCGAACACACGGGAAGCTAAAGTTTAAACTTAGCACAGGACTCTGGAACATGAAAAACAAACCAACGTGATGTAGCTTACCGCAAACAAGGAGCACAGGACGAGTGAACAGAAAGGCAGGCTTAAATAGTGTCAGTGATGAGAAACAGGTGCGCGTCGAGAACACAAGCGGCAGGTGAAAATAATAAGTAACCATGGTGACGAAACAAACTCACAGGTGCACAAGCAATAACTAAAGGAGTCCAAAACTAACCAAACATAACTAAACAAAACATGATCCGACCACGGATCATGACAGAGCCCCCCCCTTAAGGACAGATTCTAGATGTCCTAAAAAAAAACAAAGATCAATAGTCATGGGAGGGCGGGACGGGGACATGGCGTGAAGGTGAAGACATTATT
>NC_084556.2:5642500-5797500 GCF_033978685.3 Nerophis lumbriciformis
GCGGCTCGGCTCTTCGCCTGTATTGAGACATCCCCCTCCTCCCCATGTGGACTCAGGGGACTTTGAGCCCGGCTTACCCAGGAGGCAGCATGCAGATACTGGATCAAGTCCCGTGGGAGCACGGGGAGACGATCTGGGCCATTGCTGCTTTGTTACCCCGGAACTCTTTTTGAGCAACAGGAGGGACAAAAGTGACTTAGCATCCATCAAAAAATATTTGTTATTATTGTTTTGGCAACTAAATCAACATTTTAACCTAAGTCAGGGTTAACCTGCGTTATGTCAATATGACTTCACGCTAGCTAGAATTTAATTTCATTACATTTCAAATCAAACCGATATTTTAGGTGTCTTGGGTGCATACTTGCCAACCCTCCCGGATTTTCCGGGAGACTCCCGAAATTCAGCGCCTATCCCGAAAACCTCCCGGGACAAATTTTCTCCCGAAAAACTCCCGAAATTCAGGCGGACCTGAGTGACGTGTTGACAACACACAACAACAGTGTCTACCGTAAAGCAGTTCGTCTGCCGTAAACAGCAATGTTGTGACACTTTTAAACAGGACAATACTGCCATCTACTGTACATGCATATGTGACCCACCCATAATGTGTCACATTTTTGTGTTGATTTATTTATTTTATTTTGTGGTTTGAATTCGTTTTTGGAGCTGTCATTACACATTTATTAGTATTCACATTGGTCAGTAGGGGGCAGTAGGGCGTTTCTTCCCAATTGAATGCTATCACCTGCAGACCGGAAGTGTCTTGTCATTCTGATGAGTGCGACCAGTCTGTGAACAATTGAAACGTCCTGTGTGCTTTTTCCTCCTGTATAACAGGTTAGTTTTGGTGAATCAACTCACTGAATAATATCCATGTGATCTTTATAAGTTTAAGTACACATTCTGATGGTGGAGCCTAACTCTAAAGTGTTTGTGAGTTGTAGTTTGTAAATGAACACTGAAATTCAAGTATTTATTTTATTTATATATATATATATATATATATATATATATAGCTAGAATTCACTGAAAGTCAAGTATTTCATATATATATATATATATATATATATATATATATTAACCACGCCCCCAACCACAACCCCGCCCCACCCCCGGCCAGGCCCCCGCCCCCACCCCCCAACCCCCACTTCCCGAAATCGGAGGTCTCAAGGTTGGCAAGTATGCCTGGGTGCGACACGGGATTATGGATAGGTATCGTTTACATTTCAACCCATGCTAGTACCAAGTCGGTACTTGAAAAACGATGCAAGTGCTTAAAGGGGAACATTATCACCAGACCTATGTAAGCGTCAATATATACCTTGATGTTGCAGAAAAAAGACCATATATTTTTTTAACCGATTTCCGAACTCTAAATGAGTGAATTTTGGCGAATTAAACGCCTTTCTATTATTCGCTCTCGGAGCGATGACGTCACAACGTGGCGTCACATCGGGAAGCAATCCGCCATTTTCTCACTTTCGTCGGTGTGTTGTCGGAGGGTGTAACAACACGAACAGGGACGGATTCAAGTTGCACCAGTGGCCCAAAGATGCGAAAGTGGCAAGAAATTGGACGAAATTTGTTCAAAATACGAGGCTGTGGGGAAAGCCGACGAAATGGTCAGTCGTTTGTTCCGCACACTTTACCGACGAAAGCTATGCTGCGACAGAGATGGCAAGAATGTGTGGATATCCTGCGACACTCAAAGCAGATGCTGACATCAACTCCAAAACTGGACAGATCAGCTTTCAGGAAAAGAGAGCGGATGAGTGTATGTCTACAGAATATATTAATTGATGAAAACGTTATTCATTACTCGCGGTTTTACGTAAATTATTATACATAAACTGTGTTTACCAATAATTGAGCTTAAAAACAATTATTTTTTTCAATCATTCGAGTACATTCGGGTAGTCTTGTCTAATGCAGTATTTTGTGTCTATTTAGGTATGGTTAACCTGAGTGCTGAAATCATGGAAAAATATATGTTCTTAGCGCGCCTGAAATGGGCTGTCTGCACTCTCAAAGTGCATGTTGTTGCCAAATGTATTTCATATGCTGTAAACCTAGTTCATAGTTGTTAGTTTCCTTTAATGCCAAACAAACACATACCAATCGTTGGTTAGAAGGCGATCGCCGAATTCGTCCTCGCTTTCTCCCGTGTCGCTGGCTGTCGTGTCGTTTTCGTCGGTTTCGCTTGCATACGGTTCAAACCGATATGGCTCAATAGCTTCAGTTTCTTCTTCAATTTCGTTTTCGCTACCTGCCTCCACACTACAACCATCCGTTTCAATACATGCGTAATCTGTTGAATCGCTTAAACCGCTGAAATCCGAGTCTGAATCCGAGCTAATGTCGCTATACCTTGCTGTTCTATCCGCCATGTTTGTTTGTATTGGCATCACTATGTGACGTCACAGGAAAATGGACGGGTGTATATAACGATGGTTAAAATCAGGCACTTTGAAGCTTTTTTTAGGGATATTGCGTGATGGGTAAAATTTTGAAAATAACTTCGAAAAATAAAATAAGCCACTGGGAACTGATTTTGAATGGTTTTAACCCTTCTGAAATTGTGATAATGTTCCCCTTTAAAACGGTGCCTGGACCAATACTTGCACTGCAAAAACTGAAATCTAAGTAAGATTAAATATCTCAAATAACGGTGATATTTGCTTATTTTCTGTCTGATAAGATCATTCTTCTCACTAAGCAGACTTTATTGTAGAGTCTTTTACTTGTTTTAAGGGTTTTGGTCCTAAATGATCTCAGTAAGATAATACAGCTTGTTGCTGAGATTTTATGACCTATATCGAGTAAAACAAGCTTGAAACTAGAATATCAACTGATGCAAAAACACTCACAAGTATAAAACTACTTTTTTAAAGTAATAATTTCTTACTTCAAGCATGAAAAAAAAAAAATCATTATGTCAAGATAATGGCACTAGCATTTACTTAATTTAAGAATATTTTTCAACATATTGAGCAAAAAGGTCTCTCTTTTTTTTTTCTACCAAGAAAAGTGCACTTGTTATTAGTGAGAATATACTTATTTTAAGGTATTTTTGGGTTCATTGAGGTTAGCTAATTTTACTTGTTTTGGAAAGTCTTGACAAGCCGAATTTTCTTGTTCTATTGGCAGATAATTTTGCTTAGTTCAAATAAAATACCCCTCATTTTTGTATTTTTTTTTTTCTTCTTTTTGAACACTGACTTTTTGCAGTGTGAAAAATGGGAAACGTGCAAATTTTTGTTAAAAAAAATAAAAAATAAAAATAAAAATGTATAAAAACAACATAAATAAAATTAAAATAAATAAAAAAATAAACACAAAATCCTTTTTATTCTTATGGAATTTTGTGACATTCAAGTTAAACAGACTAATAATTGAAATATTAGAATTTAATGAATTAAATAACAAAATAGTACAATTATTGCAGCAACAGAGAACATCGAGAACATGCAAAAAGATTTCGTGAAGTCAACCTGGACTACAAAAAAATAGGACAGAAAAACTTTGCTGTTGCCCCCCGCAGGGTGGCGAGAGTACTGCATACATGCTCAACCCTAGTTTAAATGGTTCCATCAAGCCTATTTGGGTGATATTTGGCGGGCCAAATGAAAAGTTTTGGCCAGTTGGATAGTCTGCCAAAAATACATGAAAAACATTCACATAAAGCTTTTCTTCTTCTTTACTGTGTGGTCTTTATTGACCATCACAACGATTTCATACTATTTACTTAATTGAAGCATAAAGCAAGATTTACCAATCTAATCAGGACTGTGCCACTTGGCGGGAAAGCTCGGTGTGAGCCCAATATTGGATTTTTTGAACATAAGGAACCTTGTAATCATCAAGTAATTGCTTCTTGTAACATTTGAGGTGAAACACGGTGTACTACTTGGCTGCAACCAGCAGGGGTGCTGTTGATTTAACTACAAACCCCGTTTCCATATGAGTTGGGAAATTGTGTTAGATGTAAATATAAACGGAATACAATGATTTGCAAATCCTTTTCAACCCATATTCAATTGAATGCACTACAAAGACAAGATTTTTGATGTTCACACTCATAAACTTTTTTTTTTTTTTTGCAAATAATAATTAACTTAGAATTTCATGGCTGCAACACGTGCCAAAGTAGTTGGGAAAGAGCATGTTCACCACTGTGTTACATCACCTTTTCTTTTAACAACACTCAATAAACGATTGGGAACTGAGGAAACTAATTGTTGAAGCTTTGAAAGTGGAATTCTTTCCCATTCTTGTTTTATGTAGAGCTTCAGTAGTTCAACAGTCCGGGGTCTCCCCTGTCGTATTTTACGCTTCATAATGCGCCACACATTTTCGATGGGAGACAGGTCTGGACTGCAGACGGGCCAGGAAAGTAACCGCACTCTTTTTTTTTACAAAGCCACGCTGTTGTAACACCTGCTGAATGGGGCTTGGCATTGTCTTGCTGAAATAAGCAGGGGCGTCCATGAAAAAGACGGCGCTTAGATGGCAGCATATGTTGTTCCAAAACCTGTGTGTACCTTTCAGCATTAATGGTGCCTTCACAGATGTGTAAGTTACCCATGCCTTGGGCACTAATGCACCCCCATACCATCACAGATGCTGGCTTTTGAACTTTGCGTCGATAACAGTCTGGATGGTTCGCTGATGACACGATGTCGAATATTTCCAAAAACAATTTGAAATGTGGACTCGTCAGACCACAGAACACTTTTCCACTTTGCATGAGTCCATCTTAGATGATCTCGGGCCCAGAGAAGCCGGCGGCTTTTCTGGATGTTGTTGATAAATGGCTTTCGCTTTGCATAGTAGAGCTTTAACTTGCACTTACAGATGTAGCGACCAACTGTATTTAGTGACAGTGGTTTTCTGAAGTGTTCCTGAGCTCATGTGGTGATATCCTTTAGAGATTGATGTCGGTTTTTGATACAGTGCCGTCTGAGGGATCGAAGGTCACGGTCATTCAATGTTGGTTTCCGGCCATGCCGCTCACGTGGAGTGATTTCTCCAGATTCTCTGAACCTTTTGATGATATTATGGACCGTAGATGTTGAAATCCCTAAATTTCTTGCTATTGCACTTTGAGAAACGTTGTTCTTAAACTTTTTGACTATTTGCTCACGCAGTTGTGGACAAAGGGGTGTACCTCGCCCCGTCCTTTCTTGTGAAAGACTGAGCATTTTTTGGGAAGCTGTTTTTATACCCAATCATGGCACCCACCTGTTCCCAATTAGCCTGCACACCTGTGGGATGTTCCAAATAAGTGTTTGATGAGCATTCCTCAACTTTATCAGTATTTATTGCCCACCTTTCCCAACTTCTTTGTCACGTGTTGCTGGCATCAAATTCTAAAGTTAATGATTATTTGCAAAAAAAAAAATGTTTATCAGTTTGAACATCAAATATGTTGTCTTTGTAGCATATTCAACTGAATATGGGTTGAAAATGATTTGCAAAAAATAAAATAAAATAAAAATAAGTAAATAATAAAAATAAAAATAATAAATACATTAAAAAAAAATATATATATATATAACAATAATAAATGAATAAAAGCCTGGCAGGCCACCAGACCGCAGTCCCCGCCGGCCGACGAGGCAATGAGGGGTGCGCCGAACCCCAAACCCCCCATGCATGTGTACAAGGCCCCCAGAGTGTCTACTGTGTAGTTAAAATTAGGAGGTCAGCCGTTACAGCCGACCTCCAGTCCCTATTGATGTGTGTACTGTAGCGTGAGTGAGATATGTATGCTTGTGGGAACTAATAATGCGATTAAAATTGGGGGACATCAAGGTCATGGTGGGTCCCAACCAAACCAAGCCCCCCAAATCCTAAGTGTCTAATATGCAGCTAAGATTGAGGGATGGACGAGCAGGGGACAAGACAGGAGGACTGGAGCCCCATTGGAGGCATCCTCAACCCCCCGCCATGCCTCCCCGCAGGACAATCCCCAAAGTCCTATATATGTGTGACTGTGTGCGCTATAAGTAGGAGGAGTAGAGGGCCCGGACATCCCCCCAGTCCACGCGGCCGACAACCAGGAACTACGGCCAGGAGGCCGCCACCCCCCGCCACAGCCCGTGACCCACACCAGACCACTTTAACGTGACGCCACGCGAGCCCCTCCCCCCGCCAAACAAAGCCAGCCCCCGCCCGCCCCAACCCAACCCTGCAGAGCCCATACCGGCAACCAAACGCAGAGAAACCGCACAGCCCCCACGCCCAATGCAAACACCGCATCCCGGCCATCCACACAGCAACGTGCCCATACGAGTCCCGGCCAGGGGAAGGAGCCCCCCAACGGGGCAAGAAGCCAATGCATCCCGTCCGCCCGTAAAAAAAGTTTATCAGTTTGAACATCAAATATGTTGTCTTTGTAGCATATTCAACTGAATATGGGTTGAAAATGATTTGCAAATCATTGTATTCCGTTTATATTTACATCTAACACAATTTCCTAACTCATATGGAAACGGGGTTCGTAGATTGCTGTTTAAAGAAGTAAACAATAGGTATTGGCGACCACCAGGAGAAGGTCCACTTTCCAAGTTCCTTTTTTCGAATCCCAGTGCAAGTTAGTTTATTTGCAAACATAGTCACAAAGCTGCCATTAAAGAAGTAAGCCTACGACAAACACTTCAGATGTTTTGGTCGGTGCAGTCAAATTCCAATATGAGATAAGGTGAGAAGCGCGAAGACCGCATGAAGATGTAACGGATATACTTTCTTTATTGCTGTGGACTCGGGTGTCGCGCAGACTGTGTTTCACAGCAGGATTTATTTCATAGCCAAGAGCAATAAGGTATGGTATCAAGTGCAGGATATCAAACCGCACATTAAACTACAACATTTGCATGTCCCGTTAGCGGTTATTGGAGGTAAGAAGAGGACGGGCTTGACTGGGCAGTAATTACCTCGCATCACTGATGCATCTCCAGGTTGATTGCCAAATCATTAAGATGACACTCCAGCAGATGTGAGTGACTAATTGCCATATTAGCACGGAAGGACAGGAGCGCTTGTTTGCGTGAGACTGCACCGGAACTCTCCCCCCCCCCCCCCCCCCCCCCCCCCCCCCCCCACACACACACACACACACACACATCCACACACACACCGACAAAATCATGCGCGTTTGCTACGAGACCGCTGCTGCCAACACCTGTTGCCCGTGTTGTTTGTGGAGTCATCAGATTGCGATACCCAGAAGCAGATGCTTAATAAAAGTGTGCTTTGACAGTGTAGTGAGGGTCCCTTGTGTCTTTCGGGCGACCTAACAAGAGGAGTCAAGACCGGGTTTAGCTCACAATTAGAGATGTCCGATAATGGCTTTTTTGCCGATATCCGATATTCCGATATTGTCCGACCCTTAATTACCGATTCCGATATATACAGTGGTGGAATTAACACATTATTATGCCTAATTTTGTTGTGATGCCCCGCTGGATGCATTAAACTATGTAACAAGTTTTTCCGAAATAAATCAACTCAAATTATGGCAAAAAAATGCCAACATGGCACTGCCATATTTATTATTGAAGTCACAAAGTGCTTTTTTTTTTTTTTAACATGCCTCAAAACAGCAGCTTGGAATTTGGGACATGCTCTCCCTGAGAGAGCAGGAGGAGGTTGAGGTAAGCGGGGTTGGAAAGGGGCGGGGTTTGGTAGAGGGGTAGCGGGGGGTGTATATTGTAGAGTTAGTGCTGCAAGGGATTCTGGGTATTTGTTCTGTTGTGTTTATGTTGTGTTACGGTGCGGATGTTCTCCTGAAATGTCTTTGTCATTCTTGTTTGGTGTGGGTTCACAGTGTGGCGCATATTTGTAACCGTGTTAAAGTTGTTTATACGGCCACCCTCAGTCTGACCTGTATGGCTGTTGACCAAGCATTCACTTGTGTGTGTGAAAAGCCATAGATATTATGTGATTGGACCGTGTACCACTCCGTACAGCGGCATTTTAAAAAGTCATACATTTTACTTTTCGAAGCCGATACCGATAATTTCCGATATTACATTTTAAAGCATTTATCGGCTGATAACATCTCTACTCACAATGGGTCAAGTCTTCATAAGGCATGCTAACAAATACAAGGCATGCTCTTGTATTTACTTCTTGATACGTAGATATCATTTATCCAAGAGCTAAGCTAAGCTGTACATCAAGCAGGAATAGGAAAGAATTCCACCTGAAAAGCTTCAAAAATTGGTCTCCTCAGTTCCCAAACGTTTACTGAGTGTTGTTAAAAGGAAAGGCCATGTAACACAGTGGTAAAAATGCCCCTGCGCCCACTTTTTTGCAATGTGTTGCTGCCATTAAATTCTAAGTTATTGATTATTTGCACAAAAAAAATCAAGTTTTTCAGTTTGAACACTAAATATCTTGTCTTTGCAGTCTATTTGGGCTTCCCTGTTTAGGCTGCTGCCCCCGCGACCCGACCTCGGATAAGCGGAAGAAGATGGATGGATGGATGGATGTATTCTGTTTTTATTTACTATTTACACAACATGCCAACTTCATTGGTTATGTACAACAAACTAAACAAACATATTTTCAGGTTGCTATCGCGCCGCCTGCTGGTTTTGCGAAAGCACAAAAGGCGCGAGGAAAGCGGTTCGGAATAATCAGACGTAAAAAATTGTTTGCTGATGCGATCCACTGGCGTCGGTGCGTGAGTGGGGCATTGACTCGGCAGATCGAGCAATACATTTCGTTTACTTTACTGTAGGGATGTCCCGATCCAGGTTTTTTCACTTCCGATCCGATACCGATATTGTTTTTGCACTTCCGATCAGATACCGATACTGACCGATACCGATACTGACCGATACTGGCCTATCCGAGCATGTATTAAAGTTTAAAGTTATTTAGCCTACTTAATTGTCAGAATCATGTTGAAAAGAGTTTTAGTACTCTTGATAACAACTAGCCAGCTGAATTAGGGGACTTTGAATAATACACAATGGTTGGTAACAAGAAACTGACTTGTTTATTCAAGGAGAAACACAAAATAGAAAAAATTATACATGACAAACAGAAATGGCATCATTGAACTAGGGCTGGGCGATATGGCCTTTTTTTAATATTGCGATATTTTAAGGCCATATTGCGATACACAATATATATCTCGATATTTTGCCTTAGCCTTGAGTCACAGCAGTATGATGATTCTCTGTGTTTTGATTGATTGATTGAAACTTTTATTAGTAGGTTGCACAGTGAAGTACATATTCCGTACAATTGACCACTAAATGGTAACACCCGAATAAGTTTTTCAACTTGTTTAAGTCGGGGTCCATTGATTCAAGATACAGATATATACTATCAGATAAATACTATCATCATAATACAGTCATCACACAAGATAATCACATTGAATTATTTACATTATTTATAATCCGGGGTATGGAGGGGGGCGCCGGATGTAAGTGTCAAAAAGACAGCCAAAAGAGTTTGATATGAGAATAAATCTAAAGTTAAAATATAGGGTAGAAATGCACCCATTTGCAGGAAATGTAGTCTTGATTTTCAAAATTTTCTTTCAAGGCTTGCATGTCTACATTAAAACATTCTTCTTCATACTGCATTAATATATTATGCTACTTTTAAACTTTCATGCAGAGAAGGAAATCACAACTAAAAAAATCACTAATTTTTTCATAAGGTGTTGATGTGGAAATGTTTGCCTCGGCATTTTGATGGTGTGGACGTGTGGCACCGAACGGAGATAAGCGTCTCGACAGACGTCACAATATTTGAACAATGATGACGAAAACTGTTTTCTCTGTCGTGTCCGTGTGTCGAAAATTGTTATGCGCTTATTTGTTTATTTGATTTTGTGCGTGGCATATAATTGCTATGCGCACAGGCGCGCGCCTTAGACGGAACGTAGGTCACACGGCTGCGCTAGCATCACAGCTAACGTTAGCCATGCTGCTACCTCTCTGCTCGGGGAGGACGTATACGTATGTGACGTATGACGTGACAGTATGTGACGTGTGTAAGAAGGTGCACTTGCTGTCTGTGAGAGGGAGACACAGAAAAGAGTGAGAAGAGCCTGTCGTGTAATGCCAGCAGCTAAAAGCAACTGCGTGAGAAGTCACAGACCTGTGGATGTGTTGAAGGTGTGCTGGAAAATGCGGAACGGAAATTACGGAGCAGCAGAAAAGTGGAATGTATTATTTAAATCGGTGCGTTGGAAAACACGGACCGGAGTGTTTTTTTTTAAACTGGATCTGGATCGGCATTTTCCCATGCCTTGTCGATACGCAATTTTTGGCAAATATCGGCAGCCGATCCGATCCAAATATCGGATCGGGACATCCCTACTTTACTGCCCCCTTCAGGCCTGGAGAGTTCTTGCACTCGATCATTTTACAATCATTGCGCTTCTGAGTGACATTTTTGGTTCTTTTTACACAAAATCCGTCGCGCTAAGAAGACTTATTGTTCGGCCCTTGCAAATACACTTGAACTTGGTAAGGTAAACAATCCAGTATGGCGTAAAATCCCTGCGTAGGTCATCACAGAGCAACATCTGCCTCCTCTTCCTCTCTCATCCTCCTCTCGTCCAGTTCAGGATTAACCCCCCCTCCCCTCCCCAACCCACCTCATGCACGCCAGTCTGGCCGGATTACCTCTGAAAGAGGATGAGTTCGTCACATGTTAACCTCCAATCTCCCGCAAGGAGGACTGAGGAACCGTTCAGAGGGTCACCTGTGGACCCTCCGGGTAGCTAAACAAACACACTCGTGTACCGTGAGTGCCCAGAAGAAAAGAAAAAGAGGAGGATTCTGATTCTCCTACTCCGTTTTCGGACATGTTGAATTATTTAATGCAGTACTAGTCAAATAGTGGGGTGGGCCCCCCTTTGGGGGGAAAGGTGTTTGTGAAATGTGTCATGCCAAAATGATGCACAAGCCTAAGTTAATCAATAAATATTACCTTAATAGTATTTAAATTCAGGGTGTATGTGGAAAAAATGTAGGTACCCACCCAGCAGGCACACGACATTGATACAACGCCGATTATACGTACATGTCCTTTAAAACTGACTTTGAAACAACGTTGCAAAACAGTTGTATTTGTAAATTGAGACATTGTTGATGTCCAACGTTGGGTCCACGTTGTTGGTTGGGAAATGACCAAATGTCAATGGTCAAATCAACGCCACAACCTGACATTGAATAGACGTCGTCAAAAAGCATCAGAATCAGAATAGTTTTCATTGCCATTGTCTGAGAACGGGTTCACAAACTAGGAATTTTACTTGGTGCAATCGTGCAACATAAAACACATGTAACACAGAATGGAATAACATGAGCTGAATAGAATAACATGTTGTTTCAACGTTGTATTTGTGTTGAGAAACTACCAAAATTCAATGGTCAAATAAATGTCTGAAGCCAACATTGATTAAACATCGTGAAAATGCATGTCGTTTCAACGTTATGATTGAGTTGCTCAACAAGTTCTCAACGTTGTTTTAATGTCTTGTGCCTGCTGTGGAAGGGAGGATTTACAGAGTTAGGGTCATTTTTCATGCATATTCAATGCATAAGTCTTAAAAAAATGTATACATTTGATTACGTTCTTAATAGTATTGCAATTCAGGGAGGGGCGTGAAACAATGTATGGAGGATGCGAACGGAAAGGTGGCTTTTCAGAGTTGGTGTCATTGTTCATGCATAAACAATGCACAAGTCTTTAAAAAATCCATGAATATTATCAGGTTCTTAATAGTATTTAAACTCGGGGGGCGGGCGTAAAGAAAATTGTATTTCAAGGGGATGTAAGCGGCATGGTGGATTTTCAGTGTTAGTGTGATTTTTTTCATGCATAAACGATGCACAAGTCTAAAAAAATAAATACATTTTATAAGGTTTTTAATAGTATTTCAACTGGAGGGGGTCGTGAGCAGCATACTTGCCAACCTGTCGACGCAACCGCTTTTTCACCATACAAACAGCGTGCCGGGCAAGTCACATTTTGAATGCGGCTTCTGCATACACACGAAAGTGACTGCAAGACATATTTGATCAACAGCCATACAGGTCACACTGAGGGTGGCCGTATAAACAACTTTAACACTGTTACAAATATGCGCCACACTGTGAACCCGCACCAAACAAGAATGACAACCACATTTCGGGAGAACATCCGCACCGTAACACAACATAAACACAACAGAACAAATACCCAGAATCCCTTGCATCCCTAACTCTTCCGGGCTACAATATACACCCCCCCCACCCACCCACCCCCAATCTCTCGAATTCGAAGGTCTCAAGGTTGGCAAGTATGGTGAGCAGCAGGGTGGATCTTCAGTGCTAGTGTCATTTTTCATGCATTCACGATGCGCAAGTCTTAAAAAAAAAAAAACTATAAATATTATCAGGTTCTTAATGGTATTTCAATACGGGGAGGGGCGTGAAAAAATGTTTGGGGACGTGAGCGGCAGGGTGGATTTTTTTTATTTGTTAATGTCATTTTTCATGCATAAACGATTCTCAAGTCTTTGAAAAATCTGTAAATATCAGGTTCCTAATAGTATTTCAATTCAGGGAGGGGCGTGAAAAAATGTATGAGGGTCATGAATGGCAGTGTGGATTTTCAGTGTTAGTGTCATTTTTCATGCATAAACTATGCACAAGTCTTAAAAAGTCCACAAATATCAGGGTCTTAATAGTAATTCAACGCGGGGTGTTAAAAAAATGAATTCAGGGGGGCGTGAGCGGCAGGCTTGATTTTCAGTGCTAGTGTCCCTTTTCATTTATAAACGATGCGCAAGTCTTAAAGAAGTCAATAAATGTTATCAGGCTCCTAATGGTATTTAAACTCAGGGGGGAGCGTGAAAAAATTTATTTGAGGGGGTCGTGAGCGGCAGGGTGGATTTTCAGTGTTAGTGTCACTTTTCATGCATAAACAATGCACAAGTCTTAAAGAAGTCAATAAATGTTATCAGGCTCCTAATAGTATTTCAACTCGGGGAGGGGCATGGAAACATTTATTTGGGGGGGGGGGGGGGGGGGGGGTCGTGGGCGGTAGGGTGGATTTTTAGTTTTAGTGTCACTTTTTATTTATAAACGATGCACAAGTCTTAAAGAATCCCCAAATATTATCGGGGAGGGGTTGAAAATGTTTTATGCTCATACTAGCATTCTTCCCTGCTTGGCACTCAGCATCAAGGGTTGGAATTGGGGTTAAATCCCCAAAAATGATTCCCGGGCACGGCACCGCTGCTGCCCACTGCTCCCCTCACCTCCCAGGGGGTGAACAAGGGGATGGGTCAAATGCAGAGGACAAATTTCACCACACCTAGTGTGTGTGACACTCATTGGTATTTTAACTTAACTTTAACTTTACACATACAAACTGTAGCACACAAAAAAGCGCATTTGATTAAAAAAAAACGTTATTATGGTCTTACCTTTACTTATAAATGAAGTCCATGCGCCGCTCCTTCTGAACAAAAGCATTGATAACTTGTTTATAGAAGTTTTCCTTATCTTTCTTCAGTTTTAAAAGTCTCTCTGTCTCGATGGAGATCTTCCTTTAATTATTACCTCCTGCTTCGATTGAAAGTCCAGTTTAGAAAACTGTTCTGCCCTTACTATATGTGTTGAGGTTATACAGCTTGGCAGACAGCTAACAACCAATCAGGAAGTTCTAATAAAGTTCCAAAGCAGATGAATCCATTTAGGCTCTTTATTGTTTGTTGATCTTGCTTTGTCTTGAACTGGACTTTTTTTTTTTTTTTTTTTTGGAAAACTGAAATACACACAATGACAATGTATAAGCTATATGATTCAATCAACACACTGAAATGTAATACACAATATGTAAACATCAGCTCCACACAAATACACAGCACCACCATCAAACAAACACTGCTGAGTGTTGAAACTATTTCTATGGTGTAAATACACGACCGGCAGCCATTTTAAGTCCTCAAACATCCATTAAATTAGTGCACAAAAATCGTTTATCAAATTTAGCCACTTTCCACCTTCATATTGAGCCACATAAACAAGTTAAACCGTTTACTTACAGACTTATCTTTTCCAAGGCTTGTAAGAGGTAACACAACTTGTCTACTTCTTATTGTCTCATGAACTGACCTACTCAGTGGCCTCGTGGTTAGAGTGTCCGCCCTGAGATCGGTAGGTTGTGAGTTCAAACCCCGGCCGAGTCATACCAAAGACTATAAAAATGGGACCCATTACCTCCGTGCTTGGCACTCAGCATCAAGGGTTGGAATTGGGGGTTAAATCACCAAAAATGGTTCCCGGGCGCGGCACTGCTGCTGCCCACTGCGCCCCTCACCTCCCAGGGGGTGATCAAAGGGGATGGGTCAAATGCAGAGGACAAATTTCACCACACCTAGTGTGTGTGTGTGACAATCATTGGTACTTTAACTTTAACTGAACTAACATCGTAAACCGGAAGTGCCCAAACTGATGACGCGCAGCATTTTCCCATCGCCACAAGGTGTCAGTAATAGTCCACAATCAAACGGGCATAACAAAAACTGTTTTATTTTAGATATGTAATCCTCCATGTTAAAAGTTCAGGCGAGAGGAAAAAATAAACGATCGCTGCTAACTGTTGCTGCTTGTTGTCACTTCTTCTGCAGCCGAGTAGTCGATCACTACCGCCCTCTACCACCAGGAGGCGGGATTACTGCGAGCCTCACCCAGTGCGTCTAAGCAGCCGTTTTATGATTGCTCAGCACAAGAAATACGTTACACACATACAGTTGTTGACAAAATACACTGAACATTATATACCTCAGCTAACTAAACTATGGAAATGTATAATATAATTCATATAGCAATACGGTCTCACTGCACAGCAGGCCAGCAGTTAGCCGAGTCATTGCGCAATCCATGGCGAGGCTCAACCATACTTGCCAACCCTCCCGGATTTTCCGGGAGACTCCCGAAATTCAGCGCCTCTCCCGAAAACCTCCCGGGACAAATTTTCTCCCGAAAATCTCCCGAAATTCAGGCGGACTCAGGTCCTCCACAATATAAACAGCGTACCTGCCCAATCACGTTATAACTATAGAATGATGGAGGGCGAGTTCTTGGTTTCTTATGTGGGTTTATTGTTAGGCATTTTCATTAACGTCCTCCCAGCGTGGCAACAACACACAACAACAGCAGTCACTTTTTTGTATACCGTAAAGCGGTTCGTCTGCCGTAAACAGCAATGTTGTGACACTCTTAAACAGGACAATACTGCCATCTAGTGCATTAGATGAAAGTACTTTTGTGCGTGCCACACATCAATGCATTATCAGAGAGGGTGTTCAGCATGGTTCGAAAAATAGTGACAGAGAATAGAACAAGGATGGACAATTCAACCCTTAACTCAACAATGAGTAGATGAGTGTTATGTGTGTGTATATGTGTAAATAAATGAACACTGAAATTCAAGTATTTATTTTATATATATATATACATATATATATTATATATATATATATACATATATATATAGCTAGAATTCACTGAACGTCAAGTATTTCTTATATATATATATATATATATATATCTCCCGAAAATCAGGCGGAACTGGAGGCCACGCCCCCTCCAGCTCCATGCGGACCTGAGTGACGTGTCGACAGCCTGTTTTCACGTTATAACTATAAAATGATCGAGGGCGAGTTCTTGGTTTCTTATGTGGATTAATTGTTAGGCAGTTTCATTAACGTCCTCCCAGCGCGGTAACAACACACAACAACAGCGGTCACGTTTTCGTCTACCGTAAAGCAGTTCGTCTGCCGTAAACAGCAATGTTGTGACACTCTTAAACAGGACAATACTGCCATCTACTGTACATGTATATGTGACAATAACATCTACGGCTTTTAGAGAGCGCAGTGCACAACTGCGCACACAACAAGGAGACGAAGCAGAAGAACGAGGAAGATACAGCCGTGGCGACGCCGACGACGAATAAGATGAAGAAATACGCTTGAAAGTTCCAAGCCACAGCTGCGATTGGACCTGGATAGCCTCCGGGAGGAAGTAGTGGACTACCAAGTGCTTGGCAGTGAAGATCTTCCTCAGGAAGCAAAGATTGACCGGTTTTGGGCCATGCTAGGGAGAGATGGAAGATTCCAGACTCTAGTGCATTTGATGAAAGCACGTTTGTGCGTGTCACACAGCAATGCATCATCAGAGAGGGTGTTCAGCATGGTTAGAAAAATAGTGACAGAATAGAACAAGGATGGACAATTCAACCCTTAACTCAACAATGAGTAGATGAGTGTTATGTGTGTGTATATGTGTAAATAAATGAACACTGAAATTCAAGTATTTCTCTTATTTATATATATATATATATATATATATATATATATATCATACTTGCCAACCTTGAGACCTCCGATTTTGGGAGGTGGGGGGGCGGGGTGTGGTTGGGGGCGTGGTTAAGAGGGGAGGAGTATATTTACAGCTAGAATTCACCAAGTCAAGTATTTCATATATATATATATATATATATATATATATATATATATATATATATATAAGAAATACTTGACTTTCAGTGAATTCTAGCTATATATATATATATATTTTTTTTTTTTTTTATATATATATATATACATATATATATGTATATATATATATATATATATATATAAGAGAAATACTTGAATTTCTGTGTTCATTTATTTACACATATACACACACATAACACTCATCTACTCATTGTTGAGTTAAGGGTTGTATTATCCATCCTTGTTCTATTCTCTGTCACTATTTTTCTAACCATACTGAACACCCTCTCTGATGATGCATTCTGCTTCGTCTCCTTGTTGTGTGCGCAGTTGTGCACTGCACTCTCTAAAAGCCGTAGATGTTATTGTCACAAATGCATGTTTAGGGCTATATAAATAAACATTGATTAATTGATTGATTGATGTACAGTAGATGGCAGTATTGTCCTGTTTAAGAGTGTCACAACATTGCTGTTTACGGCAGACGAACTGCTTTACAGTAGACGAAAACGTGACTGCTGTTGTTGTGTGTTGTTGCCGCGCTGGGAGGACGTTAATGAAACTGCCTAACAATAAACCCACATAAGAAACCAAGAACTCGCCCTCCATCATTCTACAGTTATAAAGTGATTGGGCAGGCACGCTGTTTATATTGTGGGAAAGCGGACGTGAAAAGAGGCTGTCGACACGTCACTCGGGTCCGCGTGGAGCTGGAGGGGGCGTGGCCTCCAGCTCGGCCTGAATTTCGGGAGATTTTCGGGAGAAAATTTGTCCCGGGAGGTTTTCGGGAGAGGCGCTGAATTTCGGGAGTCTCCCGGAAAATCCGGGAGGGTTGGCAAGTATGCTATATATATATATATATATATATATATATATATATATCCATCCATCCATTTTCTACCGCTTATTCCCTTTTTTGGGGTCGCGGGGGGCGCTGGAGCCTATCTCAGCTACAATCGGGCGGAAGGCGGGGTACACCCTGGACAAGTCGCCACCTCATCGCAGGGCCAACACAGATAGACAGACAACTTTCACACTCACATTCACACACTAGGGCCAATTTAGTGTTGCCAATCAACCTATCCCCAGGTGCATGTCTTTGGAGGTGGGAGGAAGCCGGAGTACCCGGAGGGAACCCACGCAGTCACGGGGAGAACATGCAAACTCCACACAGAAAGATCCCGAGCCCGGGATTGAACCCAAGACTACTCAGGACCTTCGTATTGTGAGGCAGATGCACTAACCTCTCTTCCACCGTGCTGCCCATATATATATATATATATATATATATATATATATATATATATATATATATATATAGATATGTATAGAATTCACTGAAAGTCAAGTATTTCTTATATATATATATATATATATATATATATATATATATATATATATAAGTCAAGTATTTCTTATATATATACTGTATATATATATATATAAGAAATACTTGACTTTCAGTGAATTATATATATATATATATATATATATGTCTTAATAAGGTTATCCAAAAAATAGTGCTCGATACCGTAGTAGAGCGCAATATATGTATGTGTGGGGAAAAAATCACAAGACTATTTCATCTCTACAGGCCTGTTTCATGAGGGGGGGTACCCTCAATCATCAGGAGATTTTAATGGGAGCATTCGCATACCATGGTTTATATAGGGCACAGAGTGGGTGGGTACAGGCTGGCCTAGGGGCGTGGTGATTGGCTCATGTGTTACCTAGGAGGTGTTTCCGTCTATGGCGGCATGCTGTTACAATTTCGCTGCGCTTGTTGAGGGATGACAGGTCTGGACGGTAAATAATAAACAGTTTCTCTTTCAAGCATAGGTTGCATCTTTTATTGCCACTATTGTAAGGTGTGCTGGATGCAAGAATTTGCCATGTTATTGAATATTCAACATTATTGTCTTTGAGGTCCCAAATGTGTTTGCTGAGTTCTGTGGTATTTCATGCAGCTACAGCTGCATGAACAATATACGACAAATCATCTCAAACCACAACAAAACAATTGCAAATGAGCCGTCGGCCCCCAGACAGAGCGACTCCAAAGGCTGTAACTGCCGAAAGAAACCTGATTGCCCTCTCAACGGGGGGTGCTTACAAACATCAGTTGTCTACCAATCTAAGGTAATACGCAAGGACATTAACACATCCGACACATATGTAGGATTAACCGAGGGAGAATTCAAAACCAGATGGAACAATCACAAGGCTTCTTTCAGGAACAAAAACCTGCGAAATACCACAGAACTCAGCAAACACATTTGGGACCTCAAAGACAATAATGTTGAATATTCAATAACATGGCAAATTCTTGCATCCAGCACACCTTACAATAGTGGTAATAAAAGATGCAACCTATGCTTGAAAGAGAAACTGTTTATTATTTACCGTCCAGACCTGTCATCCCTCAACAAGCGCAGCGAAATTGTAACAGCATGCCGCCATAGACGGAAACACCTCCTAGGTAACACATGAGCCAATCACCACGCCCCTAGGCCAGCCTGTACCCACCCACTCTGTGCCCTATATAAACCATGGTATGCGAATGCTCCCATTAAAATCTCCTGATGATTGAGGGTACCCCCCCTCATGAAACAGGCCTGTAGAGATGAAATAGTCTTGTGATTTTTTTCCCACACATACATATATATATATATATATATATATATATATATATATATATATATATATATATATATATATATGAAATACTTGACTTGGTGAATTCCAGCTGTAAATATACTCCTCCCCTCTTAACCACGCCCACCCCCGACCTCCCGAAATCGGAGGTCTCAGGGTTGGCAAGTATGGGCTCAACTGGCTGGTGACTCTTCTCAGTATTTGAACGGTAAATGTGAAAATTCAGCGATTTTGAATAAAAATAATCTAAAACTGGTGAAGTTAAATGGAAAATAACTTTATAGTATAATCACTCATGGATACATATAACAATTTAATATTTTTTTTTTCTTTTTACATTTTTTTTCTTACCATGATGGCAGGTGAGGCAGGTGACTCCACGTCACTGGCCTGACCGTAATAAAAATGCATGCCGACATGCGTTAAAACGGCATCGCTTAGAGACGGAGTGCAGCGAGAGCTTGGGGAGGAGGCTGCAATTGTTGCGGCGGCAGCAACAGTTGTCTGGTGTGCGAGGCGCAGAGTTGTAGGGGATGGAGGAGTGGGGGCGGGGGAGAAGAAAAGGTGACAAATAAAAAGGAAGATGGATGCCTTGCAACCGGTGGAAGTCAAAAGAAAGAAAGGCTAGAATTGGATCGAATGGGAAGCTCACTCACTGGAGTCGTCCGAGTCGTATCCCTCCACGTCGGGCTCCTCGTCCCTCCTGGCGGCCGCCGGCGAGGAGGCGGACGCTCCCCCGGCGAACGCCCGGTCCGGGCTCTCTTCATCCGGGCGCTCACTTTCCGAGGCTACGGTAGTAGTAGCGGCGGCTGCGGCGGCGGCGGGTGGAGCGGAGCGCGGGGGCCCGGAGGGCGGCAGGCCCCGGGGGTACCGTGGGAAGTAGTCCGATATCTGCTTGATGGGCTGGATGGGTCCCGGGCACACGTCAATGGCCATGTGCTCCTGGATGCTGATGGTGGGTTTCTCGCCTTTGCGTTGTGTCATGCATGCGGTCCAGCCAGGAGCCTTCTCCCAAGACCACTCACAAACTGAGAAATCATATATATATATATATATATATATAAAAAAAACAAAAAAAAGCAACAACAACAACAAAAAGAAAGACCCCTCCAGGTGCGTCTTTCTAGGTAGACATGTGGAGGCTGCCGCCGCGTCTTCCACTGACGTCCTCACACCCAGACCATGCTGTCACATCCCTCCCTCCTGCACACACACACACACACACACTCTCACACACACTCTCTCTCTCCCTCACACACACTCTCACTACTACTACCTTCCTTCCAGGCTCTCCTCGCTGGAGACCCCCGCGCGCTCCACCCACGTCTGCGCTGCCTATCTGGGAGAGAGCGGAGGCAAGAGTGAGTGTGCCAAGAGAGGGAAGGGGATTAGGGGATGGAGGGTGTGAAGGGGGGGGGGATCAGCTGATGTCACTGCCTAGCAACCAACCGGTAAACAGGAACCGTCGGCCTGAGGTGCTTAATTACGATATTAGCCCCATCCATCTGTCGGCGGGGAGATCCGTTTGGGGCTGAGTTCACACTTGTGGTCAGCTATTCTGGTCGGTAGCAATAATTATTGCACTTTTTGGTTACTTGTGTTTGTGTCATGTGACCAAAGGCAGTGCAGTAAAAAAAATTACAACCTTAGTTTGAAACACTGATGCTAGTATAAAACACTGATGTTAGTTTGAAACACTGATGCTAGTTTGAAACACTGATGCTAGTTTCAAACAATAATGCTAGTTTGAAACACTGATGCTAGTTTGAAACACTGATACTAGTTGGAAACACTGATGCTAGTTTCAAACAATAATGCTAGTTTGAAACACTGTTAGTTTGAAACACTGATACTAGTTTGAAACACTGATGCGAGTTTGAAACTCTGATGTTTGAAACACTGATGCTAGTTTGAAACACTAATGTTAGTTTGAAACACTCATACTAGTTTGAAACACTACTACCAATTTGAAACACTAATGCTAGTATAAAACACTAATGCTAGTTTAAAACACTAATGCTAGTTTGAAACACTGGTACTAGTTTGAAACACTGATGCTAGTTTGAAACACTGATGCTAGTTTGAAACACTGATGCTAGTTTGAAACACTGTTAGTTTGAAACACTGATACTAGTTTGAAACACTGATGCGAGTTTGAAACTCTGATGCTAGTTTGAAACACTGATGCTAGTTTGAAACACTAATGTTAGTTTGAAACACTCATACTAGTTTGAAACACTACTACCAATTTGAAACACTAATGCTAGTATAAAACACTAATGCTAGTTTAAAACACTAATGCTAGTTTGAAACACTGGTGCTAGTTTGAAACACTGATGCTAGTTTGAAACACTGATGCTAGTTTGAAACACTAATGTTAGTTTGAAACACTCATACTACTTTGAAACACGAATGCTAGTATAAAACACTAATGCTAGTTTAAAACACTAATGCTAGTTTGAAACACTGATACTAGTTTGAAACACTGATGCTAGTTTGAAACACTAATGTTAGTTTGAAACACTCATACTACTTTGAAACACTACTACCAGTTTGAAACACTAATGCTAGTATAAAACACTAATGCTAGTTTAAAACACTAATGCTAGTTTGAAACACTGATGCTAGTTTGAAACACTGATGCTAGTTTCAAACAATAATGCTAGTTTGAAACACTAATGCTAGTTTGAAACACTGATGCTAGTTTGAAACACTGATACTAGTTGGAAACACTGATGCTAGTTTCAAACAATAATGCTAGTTTGAAACACTGTTAGTTTGAAACACTGATACTAGTTTGAAACACTGATGCGAGTTTGAAACTCTGATGCTAGTTTGAAACACTGATGCTAGTTTGAAACACTAATGTTAGTTTGAAACACTCATACTAGTTTGAAACACTACTACCAATTTGAAACACTAATGCTAGTATAAAACACTAATGCTAGTTTAAAACACTAATGCTAGTTTGAAACACTGGTACTAGTTTGAAACACTGATGCTAGTTTGAAACACTGATGCTAGTTTGAAACACTGATGCTAGTTTCAAACAATAATGCTAGTTTGAAACACTAATGCTAGTTTGAAACACTGATGCTAGTTTGAAACACTGATACTAGTTGGAAACACTGATGCTAGTTTCAAACAATAATGCTAGTTTGAAACACTGTTAGTTTGAAACACTGATACTAGTTTGAAACACTGATGCTAGTTTGAAACACTGATGCTAGTTTGAAACACTGATGCTAGTTTGAAACACTAATGTTAGTTTGAAACACTCATACTACTTTGAAACACTACTACCAGTTTGAAACACGAATGCTAGTATAAAACACTAATGCTAGTTTAAAACACTAATGCTAGTTTGAAACACTGGTACTAGTTTGAAACACTGATGCTAGTTTGAAACACTGATGCTAGTTTGAAACACTAATGTTAGTTTGAAACACTGATACTAGTTTGAAACACTGATGCTAGTTTGAAACACTGATGCTAGTTTCAAACAATAATGTTAGTTTGAAACTCTAATACTAGTTTGAAACACTGATGCTAGTTTGAAACACTGATGCTAGTTTCAAACAATAATGCTAGTTTGAAACACTAATGCTAGTTTGAAACACTGATGCTAGTTTGAAACACTGATACTATTTTGAAACACTGATACTATGGTTTGAAACACTGATACTAGTTTGAAACACGAATGTTAGTTTGAAACACAAATGTTAGTTTGAAACACTGATACTAGTTTGAAACACTGATGCTAGTTTGAAACTCTAATGCCAGTATGAAACTCTAATACCAGTATAAAACACTAATGCTAGTTTGAAACTCTAATGCTAGTTTGAAACACTGATGCTAGTTTGAAACACTGATACTATTTTGAAACACTGATACTATAGTTTGAAACACTGATACTAGTTTGAAACACGAATGTTAGTTTGAAACACTAATGTTAGTTTGAAACACTGATACTAGTTTGAAACACTGATGCTAGTTTGAAACTCTAATGCCAGTATGAAACTCTAATGCCAGTATAAAACACTAATGCTAGTTTAAAACACTAATGCTAGTTTGAAACACTGATGCTAGTTTGAAACACTGATGCTAGTTTGAAACACTAATGTGAGTTTGAAACACTCATACTACTTTGAAACACTACTACTAGTTTGAAACACTAATGCTAGTTTAAAACACTGATACTAGTTTGAAACACTGATGCTAGTTTAAAACACTGATACTAGTTTGAAACACTGATGCTAGTTTGAAACACTCATACTACTTTGAAACACTAATGTTAGTTTGAAACACTCATACTACTTTGAAACACTACTACCAGTTTGAAACACTAATGCTAGTATAAAACACTAATGCTAGTTTAAAACACTAATGCTAGTTTGAAACACTGGTACTAGTTTGAAACACTGATGCTAGTTTGAAACACTGATGCTAGTTTGAAACACTGATGCCAGTTTGAAACACTAATGTTAGTTTGAAACACTGATACTAGTTTGAAACACTGATACTAGTTTGAAACACGAATGTTAGTTTGAAACACTAATGCTGGTTTGAAACACTGATACTAGTTTGAAACACTGATGCGAGTTTGTAACACTGATGCTAGTTTGAAACACTAATGCTAGTTGGAAACACTGATACTAGTTTGAAACACTACTACCAATTTGAAACACTAATGCTAGTATAAAACACTAATGCTAGTTTAAAACACTAATGCTAGTGTGAAACACTGGTACTAGTTTGAAACACTGATGCTAGTTTGAAACACTGATGCTAGTTTGAAACACTGATGCTAGTTTGAAACACTAATGTTAGTTTGAAACACTCATATTACTTTGAAACACTACTACCAGTTTGAAACACGAATGCTAGTATAAAACACTAATGCTAGTTTAAAACACTAATGCTAGTTTGAAACACTGATGCTAGTTTGAAACACGGATGCTAGTTTGAAACACTAATGTTAGTTTGAAACACTCATACTACTTTGAAACACTACTACCAGTTTGAAACACGAATGCTAGTATAAAACACTAATGCTAGTTCAAAACACTAATGCTAGTTTGAAACACTGGTACTAGTTTGAAACACTGATGCTAGTTTGAAACACTGATGCTAGTTTGAAACACTGATACTAGTTTGAAACACTGATGCTAGTTTGAAACACTGATACTAGTTTGAAACACGAATGTTAGTTTGAAACACGAATGTTAGTTTGAAACACTAATGTTAGTTTGAAACACTAATGTTAGTTTGAAACACGAATGTTAGTTTGAAACACTAATGTTAGTTTGAAACACTGATACTAGTTTGAAACACTGATGCTAGTTTGAAACACTAATGTTAGTTTGAAACACTCATACTACTTTGAAACACTACTACCAGTTTGAAACACGAATGCTAGTATAAAACACTAATGCTAGTTTAAAACACTAATGCTAGTTTGAAACACTGATGCTAGTTTGAAACACTGATGCTAGTTTGAAACACTAATGTTAGTTTGAAACACTCATACTACTTTGAAACAGTACTACCAGTTTGAAACACTAATGCTAGTATAAAACACTAATGCTAGTATAAAACACTAATGCTAGTTTGAAACACTGGTACTAGTTTGAAACACTGATGCTAGTTTGAAACACTGATGCTAGTTTGAAACACTAATGTTAGTTTGAAACACTCATACTACTTTGAAACACTACTACCAGTTTGAAACACTAATGCTAGTATAAAACACTAATGCTAGTTTAAAACACTAATGCTAGTTTGAAACACTGGTACTAGTTTGAAACACTGATGCTAGTTTGAAACACTGATGCTAGTTTGAAACACTGATGCTAGTTTGAAACACTCATACTACTTTGAAACACTACTACCAGTTTGAAACACTAATGCTAGTATAGAACACTAATGCTAGTATAAAACACTAATGCTAGTTTGAAACACTGGTACTAGTTTGAAACACTGATGCTAGTTTGAAACACTGATGCTAGTTTGAAACACTAATGTTAGTTTGAAACACTCATACTACTTTGAAACACTACTACCAGTTTGAAACACTAATGCTAGTATAAAACACTAATGCTAGTTTAAAACACTAATGCTAGTTTGAAACACTGGTACTAGTTTGAAACACTGATGCTAGTTTGAAACACTGATGCTAGTTTGAAACACTAATGTTAGTTTGAAACACTGATACTAGTTTGAAACACTGATGCTAGTTTGAAACACTGATACTAGTTTGAAACACGAATGTTAGTTTGAAACACTAATGCTGGTTTGAAACACTGATACTAGTTTGAAACACTGATGCGAGTTTGTAACACTGATGCTAGTTTGAAACACTAATGCTAGTTGGAAACACTGATACTAGTTTGAAACACTACTACCAGTTTGAAACACTAATGCAAGTATAAAACACTAATGCTAGTTTGAAACACTAATGCGAGTTTGAAACACTGATACTAGTTTGAAACACTGATGCTAGTTTGAAACACTGATGCTAGTTTGAAACACTGATGCTAGTTTGAAACACTAATGTTAGTTTGAAACACTCATACTAGTTTGAAACACTACTACCAATTTGAAACACTAATGCTAGTATAAAACACTAATGATAGTTTAAAACACTAATGCTGGTTTGAAACACTGATACTAGTTTGAAACACTGATGCGAGTTTGTAACACTCATGCTAGTTTGAAACACTAATGCTAGTTGGAAACACTGATACTAGTTTGAAACACTACTACCAGTTTGAAACACTAATGCTAGTATAAAACACTAATGCTAGTTTGAAACACTAATGCTAGTTTAAAACACTAATGCTAGTTTGAAACACTGGTACTAGTTTGAAACACTGATGCTAGTTTGAAACACTGATGCTAGTTTGAAACACTAATGTTAGTTTGAAACACTCATACTACTTTGAAACACTACTACCAGTTTGAAACACGAATGCTAGTATAAAACACTAATGCTAGTTTAAAACACTAATGCTAGTTTGAAACACTGATGCTAGTTTGAAACACTGATGCTAGTTTGAAACACTAATGTTAGTTTGAAACACTCATACTACTTTGAAACACTACTACCAGTTTGAAACACTAATGCTAGTATAAAACACTAATGCTAGTTTAAAACACTAATGCTAGTTTGAAACACTGGTACTAGTTTGAAACACTGATGCTAGTTTGAAACACTGATGCTAGTTTGAAACACTAATGTTAGTTTGAAACACTGATACTAGTTTGAAACACTGATGCTAGTTTGAAACACTGATACTAGTTTGAAACACGAATGTTAGTTTGAAACACTAATGCTGGTTTGAAACACTGATACTATTTTGACACACTGATGCGAGTTTGTAACACTGATGCGAGTTTGTAACACTGATGCTAGTTTGAAACACTAATGCTAGTTGGAAACACTGATACTAGTTTGAAACACTAATGTTAGTTTGAAACACTGATGCCAGTTTGAAAAACTAATGCTAGTATAAAACACTAATGCTAGTTTAAAACACTAATGCTAGTTTGAAACACTGATGCTAGTTTGAAACACTGATGCTAGTTTCAAACACTGATACTAGTTTCAAACACTAATGCCAGTTTGAAACACTAATGCTAGTATAAAACACTGATGTTAGTTTGAAACACTGATACTAGTTTGAAACACTAATGCTAGTTTGAAACACTGATACTAGTTTGAAACACTGATGCTAGTTTGAAACACTAATGCTAGTATAAAACACTAATGCGAGTTTGAAACACTGATACTAGTTTGAAACACTGATGCTAGTTTGAAACTAATGCCAGTATAAAACACTAATGCTAGTTTAAAACACTAATGCTAATTTGAAACACTGGTACTAGTTTGAAACACTGATGCTAGTTTGAAACACTGATGCTAGTTTGAAACACTGATGCTACTTTGAAACACTGATGCTAGTTTGAAACACTAATGTTAGTTTGAAACACTCATACTACTTTGAAACACTACTACCAGTTTGAAACACGAATGCTAGTATAAAACACTAATGCTAGTTTAAAACACTAATGCTAGTTTGAAACACTGATACTAGTTTGAAACACTGATGCTAGTTTGAAACACTAATGTTAGTTTGAAACACTCATACTACTTTGAAACACTACTACCAGTTTGAAACACTAATGCTAGTATAAAACACTAATGCTAGTTTAAAACACTAATGCTAGTTTGAAACACTGGTACTAGTTTGAAACACTGATGCTAGTTTGAAACACTGATGCTAGTTTGAAACACTGATACTAGTTTGAAACACTGATGCTAGTTTGAAACACTGATACTAGTTTGAAACACGAATGTTAGTTTGAAACACGAATGTTAGTTTGAAACACTAATGTTAGTTTGAAACACTAATGTTAGTTTGAAACACTGATACTAGTTTGAAACACTGATGCTAGTTTGAAACTCTAATGCCAGTATAAAACACTGATGCTAGTTTGAAACTCTAATGCCAGTATAAAACACTAATGCTAGTTTAAAACACTAATGCTAGTTTGAAACACTGATGCGAGTTTGTAACACTCATGCTAGTTTGAAACACTAATGCTAGTTGGAAACACTGATACTAGTTTGAAACACTACTACCAGTTTGAAACACTAATGCTAGTATAAAACACTAATGCTAGTTTGAAACACTAATGCGAGTTTGAAACACTGATGCTAGTTTGAAACTCTAATGCTAGTTTAAAACACTAATGCTGGTTTGAAACACTGATACTAGTTTGAAACACTAATGCTAGTTTGAAAAACTGGTACTTGTTTGAAACACTGATGCTAGTTTGAAACACTGATGCTAGTTTGAAACACTGATACTAGTTTGAAACACTGATGCTAGTTTGAAACACTGATACTAGTTTGAAACACGAATGTTTGTTTGAAACAATCTAGTACCCGCACTCTTTTACTATGAAGCCACGTTGATGTAACACGTGGCTTGGCCTTGTCTTGCTGAAATAAGCAGGGGCGTCCATGGTAACGTTGCTTGGATGACAACATATGTTGCTCCAAAACCTGTATGTACCTTTCAGCATTAATGGCGCCTTCACAGATGTGTAAGTTACCCATGTCTTGGGCACTAATACACCCCCATACCATCACAGATGCTGCCTTTTACACTTTGCGCCTATAACAATCCAGATGGTTCTTTTCCTCTTTGGTCCGGAGGTCCACAGTTTCCAAAAACAATTTGAAATGTGGACTCGTCAGACCACAGAAGACTTTTCCACTTTGTGTCAGTCCATCTTAGATGAGCTCAGGTCCAGCGAAGCCAACAGCGTTTCTGGGTGTTGTTGATAAACGGTTTTCGCCTTGCATAGAAGAGTTTTAACTTGCACTTACAGCTGTAGCGACCAACTGTAACTACTGACAGTGGGTTTCTGAAGTGTTCCTGAGCCCATGTGGTGATATCCTTTACACACTGATGTCGCTTGTTGATGCAGTACAGCCTGAGGGATCGAAGGTCACTGGCTTAGCTGCTTACGTGCAGTGATTTCTCCAGATTCTCTGAACCCTTTGATGATATTACGGACCGTAGATGGTGAAATCCCTAAATTCCTTGCAATAGCTGGTTGAGAAAGGGTTTTCTTAAACTGTTCAACAATTTGCTCACGCATTTGTTGACAAAGTGGTGACCCTCGCCCCATCCTTGTTTGTGAATGACTGAGCATTTCATGGAATCTACTTTTATACCCAATCATGGCACCCACCTGTTCCCAATTTGCCTGCTCACCTGTGGGATGTTCCAAATAAGTGTTTGATGAGCATTCCTCAACTTTATCAGTATTTATTGCCACCATTCCCAACTTCTTTGTCACGTGTTGCTGGCATCAAATTCTAAAGTTAATGATTATTTGCACGAAAAAAATGTTTATCAGTTTGAACATCAAATATGTTGTCTTTGTAGCATATTCATCTGAATATGGGTTGAAAATGATTTGCAAATCATTGTATTCCGTTTATATTTACATCTAACACAATTTCCCAACTCATACGGAAACGGTGTTTGTAGTTTGAAACACTGATGCTAGTTTGAAACACTAATGTTAGTTTAAAACACTATTACTAGTTTCAAACACTAATGCTAGTTTAAAATGCTAATGCTAGTTTGAAACACTAATACTAGTATAAAAACACTAATGCTAGTTTGAACCACTAATGCTAATTTAATCCCTAAGCATTCTGGGATTTTTCTGGGTTAAAAAGCCTGTCATTGAAATATTTGCAGTACAAAACTAACAAGCAGGATTTTATCCTTTACTTGTTCTGGACAAATGTACCATCAACTCATTTGGTGGTATGGACTTGAAAACACAATGAGACCTGTGTAGCTTGAGTATTTTCCGGGCTATGGAACGCACCGATATTGAAGCCCCACCCCCTAAATTTTAGAAGAAAAAAATAGTTTTACATATACTGTTTTAGCCAGACCGGCCCTTAAGCCGCAGATATATACCGGTACTAAGAGTGTCTGTTACGCAGCAGTAAAACGGCTGATCAAACAAAACAGAAGTCATCGTCATGGACCTACAAGCTGTGGAAGCTAGCTCTCCAATCGGCTAAATAGACTCAAACTCCGCCGTAACGTTTTGGTAAAATTTACGAAACTGAAACAATA
Source organism: Nerophis lumbriciformis (assembly GCF_033978685.3). Lineage (NCBI taxonomy): Eukaryota > Metazoa > Chordata > Actinopteri > Syngnathiformes > Syngnathidae > Nerophis > Nerophis lumbriciformis. The sequence goes on from NC_084556.2 coordinate 5,672,360, forward strand.
CAAAAAGAATGCCGTTGGAAATGAATAATACTAACACAGACACTCGTGTTAGCATATTTGCTAATGCTAACAACGCTAGCTTTGTTTACATTAGTATAGCACATACAAAAATGCATGAAAACGTCACACATGGGACGGTAAAGTAAGTATGAAATGTTTTACTTACAAGCGTTGCTTTGAGAGGTGAACAAAGAATTCGCAATGGACGGTTATACTTCCGGTTCGAGGCACGAAACAGGAAGCACATTGGTAATCCGCAGCACCTGCAGTGAGCGAACTCGTCCAAAAGATGGCACAAACAATAACAGACTATCAAAGTGTCTCTGTCGGTGTTCTATGAAAACTCTTTGTTGAATACAAAACATTATGGCCGTTAGCGGAGAAAAATCCACCGTTTTATAAGCCAAAGATTGGGAAAGAAAGTAGCGGGTTATAGTCCGAAAAATATGGTAATCGTATTTCAAATTTGAAAATGCTACTACAAGAAATTAACTGTACACAAGTTTTACTAAAGATAGTACCGGCCAGTGGTCCAAAGGTTAGAAAGGGTTTAGGTCAGGGGTGTCAAACGTACGACCCGAACAGGTTTTATCCGGCCCGCGGGATGAGTTTGCTAAGTATAAAAATGAGCCTACATTTTTGAATGAAAGAAACTACTGTTCTAAATGTGTCCACTAGATGTCACAATAGCAATTATTTGTATCTCTGTAGATGATGCTACATATGTAAAAAAAAATATATAAAAAAATCCCATGATGTTAGTACATCAGTCGAGGAAAATGATCAAACTACATAAATAACATCCTGTAATTTGATTGTGATACTATTTTTTTATCTTGATAGATTGAAAATGAACACCAATGAGTTGACTGATGAACATTATCACATAATTTATTCAGAAAGTATAAATAACGACAAATAAAGATAGAATACTATTTACCGCAACATGTAAGTGTAAAAAAAAAACCCAACAACATTATGATTTGTACATTTTTCAGAATGTGCTTCTTCTATTTTTAAACAAAGAATCTGAAATTGTCTGTATTTTGAAGTTATTGTGCCGTGATTTTACCAGTCCGGCCCACTTGGGAGTCGATTTTTCTTTGTTTACATTATGATAACACATACAAATATGCATGAGAACGCTCCTACAGACATCACACATGGGACGGTAAAGTAAGTATGATATATTGGAAAACTTACAAACGTTGCTTGGAGTGATGAATTAAGAATCCTTTCGAGCCGAAAGTCTATGAACGGTTATACTTCCGGTTCAAGGCATTAAAACAAGAAGTACATTTTCTACCCGCAACACCTGCAGTGAGCGAACTTGTCCAAATGATGGCGCCATAGCACAAACAATAACTAACCATTTCAGTCCTTTGCTTGAATTTGATTTAAAAAAACTATTGAAAACAAAACATTTCGGGCGTTAGCGGGAAAAAAATCCACTAATTAGCTGCACCGTTTTATAATTTGCAGGGTTCAAAGCGTAGGAAAAAAGTAGTGGTTTATTTGATTTGATTTTTATTAAGGATCCCCATTAGATGGTTGCCACAACAACCCACTAGTCTTCCTGGGGTCCACAATTCAATACAGTTACAAGTAAAAGCATATAATTATAACTACACAATACAGGGGAAAAAATAAAATAAAAGTATCAATTAGAAAACAAGCAAACAATTTACAGTCACAGGATAATAATTACCATATAAATGAAACTACACAATATAAAACCAAACAAATCATCAATTATAATGCAAGCTTGATTACATTACAATAGCACGTACTAATGTGCATGAAAACATGTGACAATTTAGTAAGTATGAATAGTTTTAGTTATTTTGTAAAACTTACAAACGTTGCTTGGATTGATGAACGAAGAAACCATACGAGTAGAAACGCTATGGACGACGAGAAGAGTGCACGACGCTAAAGAGAAGAAAATACTAGACGTTCAACCCGCAGCACCTGCGGTGAGCCAACTCGTCCAAAAGTTGGCTCCCTATCACAAACAATAACACACGTTTTAATCCTTCAACGAGCCGCGAAGTTGTATAAGCCGCAGGGTTCAAAGCGTAGGAAAAAAAAGTAGCGGTTTATAGTCCGAAAAATACGATATGTATGATTCATGCAGTACTCAAGGCTCCAAAATCGGTATTGTTTCAGAAGTGAAAAGCTGTATCGGGACACCAATAACTAAACTAAACCTTAACTGTAGATTGGAACCCTCACTATAATCCTAACCCAGGTTTTACCTTAATTTTAGAAGAACATAAGTGTTTTCAAAACGAACAATTTCATTATTAAATTATTAATATATGTAAAATACACACTAATATATAAAATATTAATTTGAATTTAGAAATTAATGTAAAGTTGAAGGTTAACGTTTTTGTAATGTAATTTATTCTTGAATCTTGTCCCTAAGTATGCGCTAATGATGCTTTCATAATATTGAGTCTCTCCTGAAGCAGCATTTCACAAACTTGTCAACAGGTGATGTAGCGCCCTCCAGTGTTTGTTTTGCAGAACTACACTATTTACACACTTAGAAAGGAATACTGCACTGGTGATTCATGCTTTGTTGGACACGTTTTCATTTTCAAAAGCATGATTGCGTTTCAAATAGTCTGTGATCGCTACTGCATTTTGGATTAAAAGTCAGTAGGGGAAGGTATTTTGGGAAATCACTTGACTTTATTTTTCGTCTTTCTGCCCTGAAATTGCTCTTTGCTTGTAAGAGGAATTGACTTAAGTTTGGTCGAGCTGTTTGTGGAATAATCTGTCGCCATCTGCTGGCACTAACATGTAATGCAGTATGATAGTATTCGTGTGCTTTTTAAAGTATTTTAATAAAAATGTATTTAGTAGTATTTTTTCACATTTTTGCCACAATTTAAATAAAATATTCGGTATCCGAATGTATTTTACAATAATATCAAATATTCGTTTTAAATAATTGTTTTCACATGTTTACCAATAATTAAATACTTGATACAAAAATATTGTGTACAACACTTTACATAAATATCCATTATTGTGCTGTCCAAATGCATTTTATAATATTGAATATATTTTCCAGAAATAAATAATGACGCCTAATACAAACATGTCACATTGCCTAACATTAACTATTTATTATTGTGCTTTCCAAATGCATTTTATAATATTAAATATTATCTTTGAACATTTTTGCCAGGATTATTGTATTATATTATTGTGCTGTCCAAATAAATTGTATGATATTTAATATTTTAAATTTTTGCTACAATTATATAGTGTTGCTTAATACAAAAAACACTTTTTAATATTGTTTTACAGTAAATAATATAATATTGTGCTATCTTTATGCATTTTCAAATCTTTAATAATACTCAATGATAATCAAAAATGTTTAACATTTTAATATAAAAACATTTCCTCTTACAGACTTACACCAAATACAATTGTGCATTTTTCAATATTTAATCATGGAAAATGTTTCAATTTTTTACAAGAATTAATATAACTTAATACAAAAAGCATTTTATATTTGTTTACAATAAACATGTATTATTGTACGGTCCAAATACATTTTGTGATATTAAACGATTTACATTTTTTTTGACAGAAGTAGTGTCGCTTAGTAAAAATGATTTTTGTTTCCAATCAATATGAACAGTATTATTGTGCTGTCCAAAAAAATACTGTGTATTAAATATTTTGCATTTTTGACACAATTGTATAGTCTCACGCAATACAAAAAACTATCTATATTACTTTACAGTAAATATGTTATTGTGCTGTCCTTATGCATTTTCAAATAATTTAAAATAATTTTTAAAAATGTATATTTTTGCCAGAATTAAATGGCGCTTAATACGAAAATATTTCCTATTACACTAAATGGGTATTATTGTGCTATCCAAATTTTTTAAAATATTTTAATCATGGAAAATGCTTAGTTAAGATAATTAAATGACACTTAATACTAAAAGCATTTTATACCTTTAAAATAAATAAATTTGTATTTGTGTGGTGTCCAAATTGAATTTATAATAATAAATTATTGAAAAATGTTGACAGAATTAGTGTCACTTAGTAAAAATACTTCTTCTAACTTTACAATCAATATGTACAATGTTATTGTGCTCTGCAAATACATTTTATATTAAATCATTTACAATAGTATAGTGTGGTTTATATTACTTAACAGTAAATATTTATTAATGTGCTGTCCAAATGCATTTTCAAATATTTAATAATAATCCATAATGTATAAAAACGTTTGCCAGAATTAAATGGCACTTAATACAAAAATATTTCATATTAGACTAAATATGTACTATTGTGCTGTCCAAATGCATTTTATGATATGAAATTTAAATATTTTTGACAGAATTCTTTCATGTTGCTTAGTAAAAATATTTTTTATAACTTTAAAATATGTCCAATTCTATTGTGCTGCCAAAATAAATTACTTATTACATTTATATTTTTGCCACAACACTTCATATTACCGTACTTTACAGTAAATATTTGTGCTGTTCACATGCATTTTCAAATATTTAATAAACAAAAAAGTGTTTAAATGTTTGCCAAAATTAATAGGCGCTTAATAGAAACATATTTCTTTTCTTTTTTTCATTTTATTTTTATTGACATCCAGCATCAGACATTCCTATCCATTGCATCATATTCACATAAATCATATATATATTGTCTGCACTAAATGTTAAAATATTTGTGTTTATATCCCATCCATACCCCCCCTCAAAAAAAAGAAACAAAAAAAAAAGAATATCTACAAATACATCGATTAAACAGAGAAAAAATAAATAAATTAACAAATAAAATATAAACATATTTCATACTACACCAACTAAAAATGTAGTGTGCTGTCCTGATGCATTGTATATTTTTATTTTGCCAGAATTAAATACAAAAACATTTGATTTACTTTACCAAATCCAAATGCATTTCATATTATTGAATGTTTTCCAGAATTAAATAATGATGCTTAATAAAAAAAATTATATTATTTAATATATATGTATTATCGTGATGTCCAAATGCATTTTATATCAAATATTTTCTTTTAAAAATTTTTCCAGGATTAAATAATAATTGATAATGTTGTGCTCTCCATAGGCATTTTCATATATTTAATATTCAAAAATGCCAGAATTAACTGGTGCTTCATATTTAATATTACACTAAATACGTATTATTGTGAAGTCCAAATGCATTTTTGCAATATTTAACTATGGAAAATGTTTTTTTACAATAATCAAATGAGGCTTATTACAAAAAACATTTCATATTTCTTTTCAATGAATATGTATTATCATGCTTTCCAAATGCAATTTCTTTTGACAAAATTAGTGCCACTTAAAAAGTACATTTTATTACTTTTTTCACATTTTTGCCCGAATTAAATGTTTACAAAAGAAAATATAGTATTATATAAAAAAAAACATTATCCATATAAAATAATGATGCTTGATACAAAAATGTTTTTTGCTCTCCATATGCATTTTGAAATATTTAATAATCAAAAATGCTAGAATTAAATGGTGCTTCATTCAAAAATATTTAATATTACACTAAGTACATATTATTGTGAAGTCCAAATGCATTTTTGCAATATTTTAACTATGGAAAATGTTTTTTTTACAATAATCAAAGGAGGCTTATTAAAAAAAAGCATTTCATATTTCTTTACAATTATGTAATATTGTGCTTTCCAAATGCAGTTTTTTGACAGAATTATTTCCACTTAATAAAAAGTACATTTTACTACTTTTTTCCCCACATTTTTGTCTTAATTAAATAATGCTTATAAAAGAAAATACAGTATTAGAAAAACTTTCCCCCTGGCGTGTCAATTAAACAGAGAAAAAATAAATAAATTAACAAATAAAATATAAACATATTTCATACTACACCAACTAAAAATGTAGTGTGCTGTCCTGATGCATTGTATATTTTTATTTTGCCAGAATTAAATACAAAAACATTTGATTTACTTTACCAAATCCAAATGCATTTCATATTATTGAATGTTTTCCAGAATTAAATAATGATGCTTAATAAAAAAAATTATATTATTTAATATATATGTATTATCGTGATGTCCAAATGCATTTTATATCAAATATTATCTTTTAAATTTTTTTCCAGGATTAAATAATAATTGATAATGTTGTGCTCTCCATAGGCATTTTCATATATTTAATATTCAAAAATACCAGAATTAACTGGTGCTTCATATTTAATATTACACTAAATACGTATTATTGTGAAGTCCAAATGCATTTTTGCAATATTTAACTATGAAAAATGTTGTTTTTTTACAATAATCAAATGAGGCTTATTACAAAAAACATTTCATATTTCTTTTCAATGAATATGTATTATCATGCTTTCCAAATGCAATTTCTTTTGACAAAATTAGTGCCACTTAAAAAGTACATTTTATTACTTTTTTCACATTTTTGCCCGAATTAAATAATGCTTACAAAAGAAAATATAGTATATAAAAAAAAACATTATCCATATAAAATAATGATGCTTGATACAAAAATGTTTTTTGCTCTCCATATGCATTTTGAAATATTTAATAATCAATAATGCTAGAATAAAATGGTGCTTCATTAAAAAATATTTAATATTACACTAAGTACATATTATTGTGAAGTCCAAATGCATTATTGCAATATTTTAACTATGGAAAATGTTTTTTTTTACAATAATCAAAGGAGGCTTATTAAAAAAAAGCATTTCATATTTCTTTACAATTATGTAATATTGTGCTTTCCAAATGCAGTTTTTTGACAGAATTATTTCCACTTAATAAAAAGTACATTTTACTACTTTTTTTCCCACATTTTTGTCTTAACTAAATAATGCTTATAAAAGAAAATACAGTATTAGAAAAACTTTCCCCCTGGCGTGTCATCATTTTTGGGATACTCTCCCATTTTATTAGAATTATATTGTATAAATCATAAGCTCAGTGGTATAAAAAAAAAGGTATATTTCTTGGAGGCAACATTGTGTTACATCATCTTAGATGGCAGAAACAAATGAGCTGGAGGCATTAACTTAAAGAGACTTTAATTCACTTTGTATTCATCTACAGCAGTCATATCCACAAAACCACCTCCTTCCCTTCCCTAAGCTACGTGTCTTATCTACAGGGATGCAGCTTGATAAGTGAGGAAGGCACACGCTTGGCTTCCTACTCTTAGCCTGAAAGCTCTGCAGACAACTCAAGAAAACGCCCGGTGAGTAGAAAGGAATGGCCGTTATTGTCGATAAAGCCATTTTGTTGACACAGCGAGAGAGACAAACAATTTTAAGGCCATTTGCGGAGCTGCACAGAGATGACACACACTTAGTCGTGACAGATGCATGCTTGAATATGATAACATTTCTTGGAAGACTTTGAAATTAAAACAAAAATAACATTTATTTTTATTGATACGCGTTTGATACAATATTCCTATAATAATCAACAAAAACATTATTCAAGTCTTTGAATGGATAACATGGAATTTTACAAGATTGTGGAAAAAGTACATTCAACATTTTTATTTTGAAGGGAACTAAATTAGGAGGCAAAGGAAAAACACAGACTAAGGCGCTTCTCAACAAAAAAAAAAAAATACAGATAAATTAAACATCTTGATTGTCAAAGTTGCACAAAATAAAATCAAACTGTCAATGTTCATTTTACACACACGCCATTAAGAGAGAAAAAAACCAGCAAACTCTACTAATTGTTTTGTCTTTTTTTGCACATTTTGTTATACTACACGCACGTTTTAATCATAAATATAATCAGACGTTTTTTGGGTGGAGGGAATATGCAATAACTCAAAATTACAACAAAAATGCAAAATTCACATCAAAAGGTGCATACACAAAAAAAAAAAACGTAAAAAGTGCTTAAACAGTGTTTGCGTGGCGTAGAAAAATTTAACCAAAAAAAAAAAAAAAAAAAAGGAATATTTCAAAAGCGGTTTTCAGAGTGTTTGAGTGAGTGGAAGAAAATGACACGATGAAGGCGAGCGAGAAAAGCAAGTCCACAGCAGGTAAGGCAAGTTTCCGGCCCAACAAAACGAGATAAGTGTGTAATTTAGACGTCGACTTTGTCATATTCTGATAACACGCTGCTGAAGTGGTGCACTTTAGTAAACACCAGCGGATCAATTTACGATTTTTGCTTTAAAAAAAAACAACCAAAAAACATACCGTATTTTCCGCACTATAAGGCGCACCTAAAAACCACAATTTTTCTCAAAAGCTGACAGTGCGCCTTATAACCCGGTGCGCTTTATTACGATTCATTTTCATAAAGTTTCGGTCTCGCAACTTCGGTAAACAGCCGCCATCTTTTTTCCCGGTAGAACAGGAAGTGCTTCTTCTTCTACGCAAGCAACCGCCAAGGAAAGCACCCGCCCCCATAGAACAGGAAGCGCTTCACCCGCCCCCGGAAGAAGAAGAAAAAACGCGCGGATATCACCGTACGTTTCATTTCCTGTTTACATCTGTAAAGACCACAAAATGGCTCCTACTAAGCGATCCGGTTCATAAAAAGACGCAATCTCTCCATCCGCACACGGATTACTACCGTATTTCACAGCTGATATTCCTGTGAACCGCACTGTGGAACGGGAGCACGTACGGTGAATATTCGCACCACAGGGAATGAGAAGTCATCCTTCACTGTGGTTCTAGCTTGCCATGCTAACTTCCACCCATGATGATATTCAAAAGGAAGACCTTGCCAAAAGAGACCTTTCCAGCCGGCGTCATCATAAAAGCTAACTCGAAGGGATGGATGGATGAAGAAAAGATGAGCGAGTGGTTAAGGGAAGTTTACGCGAAGAGGCCGGGTGGCTTTTTTCACACAGCTCCGAAGGCGAACACACCTTCACTAAGACGGGCAGATAGCGCCGGTCGACATACGCCAACATCTGCCAGTGGATCGTAAATGCCTGGGCAGATAGTTTCGGTCACAACTGTGGTCCGAGCTTTCCGGAAGGCAGGATTCACAGAACTGCTGCACAACAACAGCGACACTGAATCCGATGACTTCGACGAGGCGGAGCCGGCCATTTTTGGATCCCACGCTTGCGCAACTTTTCAATTCGGACACCGAAGACGAAGAATTCGAAGGATTTACGAATGAAGAATAACTTCAGAAGGTGAGCGCTATGTTTATTTTGTGTGTTGTGACATTAACGTTCGAGCAACATTATGTTGCTATTTATTGCTCTACACCATTTTGAATTTTACTATGTTTGTGATTGCACATTTGCGTACATTTTGGGACAGAGTTGTTAGAACGCTGGTTTTCAATATATTATTAAAGTTTGACTGAACTATCTGACTGTTTTTTTGACATTCACTTTAGCGCAGCGTTTTTTTGACATTCACTTTAGCGCAGCGTAGGCGCGGCTTATAGTCCGGGGCGGCTTATTGGTGGACAAAATTATGAAATATGTAATTCATAGAAGGTGCGGCTAATAATCCGGTGCGCCTTATAGTGCGGAAAATACGGTAATAGAGCAGATTGCTGTTCTATTCTGCCTCCGTCAACAAGTAGCCCGCTTGCTAAAAAAAAAAAAAAACAGTCAGGAAAAACAAAACAACTTCCGAGCATCTCAATGCCGCTTTTCAATTCAAGAAGTGAAATCAGTCAATATTGATGATGAATACTCACATCGTTGTGTTTGGTGATGATGCACAGGTGGATTTATTTGCAGTGACTATTATTTGAGTGGCGCCGTCTGACAATTTGTAAGGTTTCTCCAAAGACTTTGGGCGAAAAAAAACAAAAAACCCAGCTCTGGCTCATTGCCGTCATTAAGAAACGGACGTGTTAATGCTAAAAGAAAAACAAAGACGGATGAACAAGATTTACGTTAAAAAAATATATATTTGGCTCGAACTTCAGGGCTAAGGAAGAACCCATTATTTTGTCGTTACTATTTGTACGTCGGTCTGAAGCACCCAGGAAGTAGCCTGCTAATTAAAACAAAAACAAACAAACAAACGCTACCAGTTGAGCCTGAACTCGCATTGTTGCTATTGTTAGTCGCTCAGCACTGCTTGGACTCCTTTAAAATAAAGAAAAAGTACATTAATCGGTCTTCTCCGTTTCGTGCCCTGCTCCTGCACCCCGTCTAGGCGGGTGGTGAACAGATGGAGGTAAGCAAGCGAGCCGGATTGTATGGATGAATGTGTCAATCGTCTTTAAGGTGGGCAGCTGTGTGGTACTGCATGTTGTGATATGGCAAATCAATTGTTATTAGCAACAATGACAACACAAAAAGGTTCCTACATCGTATGTACACCACGGATGCAGGCACTTGTATCTTTGGTTGGATAATCCCAACATTGCGAGGAGGAGTTCAATCATTCGCCGAGCTCTTTTGTCTTTCTTCTTCTTCAACTTTAAAGTCCGCACAGAGACCAACAGGCAACCGAGTGCTTGTCCCTGGGTCTTTGTTTAGAACCGGTCTTACAACTGATCTTCTCGTACCGCCCGATTAACCTTCTGACAGAGCCACCTGCAAGACAAAACGATGGGTTGAAGCGCAGCTTAATTCCAACAGAATTATTAATTTAAACAAAAAGGTGAACATGTGAAAAGGCAGGCTTCACTGCACGTGTTAAAATAAACCTTGACAAGTTTGAACTTTTTCCTTTTTCGTCGGTGAATAGGCTGACCAAGCATTATAGCGCACTCATACTTGCCAACCTTGAGACCTCTGATTTCGGGAGGTGGGGGTGGGGAGGGGGGGCGTGGTTGGGAGCGTGGTTAAGAGGGGAGGAGTATATTTACCGTACAGCTAGAATTCACCAAATCAAGTATTTCATATATATATATATATATATATATATAAATAAAAATAAATCTCCTGACGATTGAGGGTACCCCCCCCTCATGAAACAGGCCTGTAGAGATGAAATAGTCTTGTGATTTTTTTCCCCACACACATATATTATATATATATATATATATATATATATATATATATATATATATATATATACACTCAAGTATTTCATATATATATTCATATATATGAAATACTTGACTTTCAGTGAATTCTAGCTATATATATATATATATATATATATATATATATATATATATATATATATATATATATATATATATATATATATATATATATATATGTATGTGTGGGAAAAAATCACAAGACTATTTCATCTCTACAGGCCTGTTTTATGAGGGGGGGTACCCTCAATCGTCAGGAGATTTTAATGGGAGCATTCGCATACCATGGTTTATATAGGGCACAGAGTGGGTGGGTACAGGCTGGCCTAGGGGCGTGGTGATTGGCTCATGTGTTACCTAGGAGGTGTTTCCGTCTGTGGCGGCATGTTGTTACAATTTCGCTGCGCTTGTTGAGGGATGACAGGTCTGGACGGTAAATAATAAACAGTTTCTCTTTCAAGCATAGGTTGCATCTTTTATTACCACTATTGTAAGGTGTGCTGGATGCAAGAATTTACCATGTTATTGAATATTCAACATTATTGTCTTTGAGGTCCCAAATGTGTTTGCTGAGTTCTGTGGTATTTCGCAGGTTTTTGTTCCTGAAAGAAGCCTTGTGATTGTTCCATCTGGTTTTGAATTCTCCCTCGGTTAATCCTACATATGTGTCGGATGTGTTAATGTCCTTGCGTATTACCTTAGATTGGTAGACAACTGATGTTTGTAAGCACCCCCCGTTGAGAGGGCAATCAGGTTTCTTTCGACAATTACATCCTTTGTTGGTTTTGGAGTCGTTCTGTCTGAGGGCCGACGGCTCATTTGCAATTGTTTTGTTGTGGTTTGAGATGATTTGTCGTATATTGTTCATGCAGCTGTAGCTCAATTTAATGTTGTTCTTGTTGAATACTTTTCTTAGGATGTTGTCTTTGGGAAAGTGTTATATATATATATATATATATATATATATATATATATAGTATAGCAGTTGTTCACTGCACTCTCTAAAAGCCGTAGATGTTATTGTCACATATGCATGTACAGTAGATGGCAGTATTGTCCTGTTTAAGAGTGTCACAACATTGCTGTTTACGGCAGACGAACTGCTTTACGGTAGACGAAAACGTGACTGCTGTTGTTGTGTGTTGTTACTGCGCTGGGAGGACGTTAATGAAACTGCCTAACAATAAACCCACATAAGAAACCAAGAACTCGCCCTCCATCATTCTACAGTTATAACGTGATCGGGCAGGCATGCTGTTTATATTGTGGGAAAGCGGACGTGAGAACAGGCTGGCCGCTGTCGACACGTCACTCGGGTCCGCATGGAGCTGGAGGGGGCGTGGCCTCCAGCTCCGCCTGAATTTCGGGAGAAAATTTGTCTCGGGGGGGTTTTCGGGAGAGCCGCTGAATTTCGGGAGTCTCCCGGAAAATCCGGGAGGGTTGGCAAGTATGAGCGCACTCAGCTATGCTAGTGTTGCTAATGTTAAGATCAGGGGTGTCCAAACTTTTTAACTGGGGGGCCACATTGGGCTAATACAACTTGGCTGGGGGCAGAAAGCATGTAAAGTAACTATATATACACACACAGTATAAGTAAGGCTATACATACTTTAGATATGTGTATATATTGATATATTTATACATAATATATTCACATAAAGGATATATAATTAATCATTAATATAATTGGATATTAAGTAGGGATGTCCGATAATGGCTTTTTTGCCGATATCCAACTTTCCGATATTGTCCAACTCTTAATTACCGATTCCGATATCAACCGATACCGATACATACAGTCGTGGAATTAACACATTATTATGCCTAATTTTGTTGTGATGCCCCGCTGGATGCATTAAACAATGTAACAAGGTTTTCCAAAATAAATCAACTCAAGTTATGGGGGAAAAAAGTGCCAACATGGCACTGCCATATTTATTATTGAAGTCACAAAGTGCATTCTTTTTTTTAACATGCCTCTCAAAACAGCAGCTTGGAATTTGGGACATGCTCTCCCATGAGGAGGTTGAGGTGGGCGGGATTGGGGTTATTGTAGTGTCCCGGAAGAGTTAGTGCTGCAAGGGGTTCTGGGTATTTGTTCTGTTGTGTTACGGTGCGGATGTTCTCCCGAAATGTGTTTGTCATTCTTGTTTGGTGTGGGTTCACAGTGTGGCGCATATTTGTAACAGTGTTAAAGTTGTTTATACGGCCACACTCAGTGTGACCTGTACGGCTGTTCACCAAGTATGCCTTGCATTCGCTTGTGTGTGTGAAAAGCCGTAGATGTTATGTGATTGGGCCGGCACGCAAAGGCAGTGCCTTTAAGGCATTCCCCCAATATTGTTGTCTGAGTGGAAATCGGGAGAAATTCGGGGGAGAATGGTTGCCCCGGGGGATTTTCGGGAGGGGCACTGCCGAAAATCTGCGGTATTGGCATTTTTTTGGATCTATCCAAGGCCTTTGACACAATAGACTTTGAGATCTTATTGTATAAACTATATCACTATGGTGTCAGAGGGGTACCTCTCGATTGGTTCCGCTCTTACCTATACGGAAGGCAGCAATGTGTATGCGTCAATGATCACAATTCACCCTGTATGACCATAAATTATGGGGTTCCCCAGGGATCCATCTTGGGGCCTCTCCTTTTTATCCTATACATAAATGATTTTGTAAACTCCTCCGAAACTTTTCATAAAATAATTTTTGCTGACGATACAAATTTGTTTACCTCACACAGGAGCCTACACGATCTACAAGTAACTGTCAATTCAGAGCTTGTGAAAGTAGATTCCTGGTTCAAATGCAATAAGCTCTCACTTAATGTAAATAAAACAAATTTTATTCTATTTCGTTCTAATAAAAACCGGACAAATACTGAGCACTGCCATATCAACATCAATGGGCAGGAAATACAGAGAGTGTACTCCACAAAATTCCTGGGGGTCATCATTGACGAATACCTCAATTTCAAATGTCACATTAGAAACAAATTATCCAAATATGTTGGCCTGTTCTTTCACCTTCGTTATTATCTTCCTCTTTATGCTCTACTCACCCTATATAAAACTCTCTTTGAACCACATCTAAACTACTGTAATGTCATCTGGTGTAACACCTTCCCTACCTACCTCCACAAATTAGAATCTATGCAAAAGAAAATCATACGGGCCCTGTCATGGTCCAAGTTTAATGCCCCCACTCGACATCTATTCCATAATTATCATCTCTTAAGACTGACAGAGTTCAATATTTATCAAAATGCTTGTTTAACCTATCAAGTCATTTACAGGCTGAATTTAAGGCTCTGTAGCTTGGTTCCTATCTACCATCCCCAGCATGCCCACAACACTCGTAACTTAGATTTGATATCAGGGAAACATCGTTTACTGGATTGTACCGCTCGAAGTGTTGTATGCAGGGGACCAAAGATTTGGAACCGGCTTAATGAGAGCCTCAAGATGCTGTATCCATTCTCCAACTTCAAAAATAAACTAAAAACTTATCTATTAACCACCTATATTTAATGCCTCATGTAGGGTAGACTACTGTTGGGTTTTGCATGGTTGAATGAATGTATGTATGTATGTGTATGCTTGCTTTAGTACTATTATCTTGTGTTAATTATATAGCGTTGTTTTTTGTTTTGTTTTTTGTTGTTGTACTTGCTACCATGTTCCATCATTCCATGTATATTCCATCATTTCATGTATATTCTATCCTCTGGACCCCCTGTCAAAAGCTTCTTCTAGCTTATTTGGGGGACCCTTTCACGTACCAACATCTTTAAATGATGATATTTTACTACTATTGTATTTGTTATATGGTATTGTGAATAAACTTGAAACGAAACTTGAAACGAAACTGAAATTCGGGAGTCTCCTGGGAAAATCGGGAGGGTTGGCAAGTATGGACCATGTGTGTTGACTTTTTGTGTTAGTTTTGTTGCGCCGTGAGTTTGAAAGGTTGTGTGGATTGGGTCATATGTAAAAATGTAACCGGAGTTGCTCACTGTGTACACAAGATGGGGGGCATTAAGTTGGAGGTACCCCGCGGGCCAGTTTCCTATTAACACGTTCATGATTTTCCCGTGGGCCAAACGTAATACGCCAGCGGGCCGAAGTTTGGACACCCCTGGTTAAGAGTCAACCTAATGTTGCAAGTGTGCGATGTGACGCCCGTTAGCGCAGAGTGACAAGCGTAGATGCACAATGGCGGCTGTACCTTTTCGGGGAAGAAGTCAGGGCTGCTTTGCCGCACTTTGCCAGGCCTGCCCTTGATGACCGCATAGCAGAACATAGTGATGACCATGACGAACAGGAAGTAGCTCGTGTGCATCAGGTGGAGGTTGATGAGGGAGCGGTCATCCTGGTGAGAAAAAAGGCTAAGCTATCACTTTTCTACACTGTGTGGATGTCAAAAGTTTTAGGGACACATTCTCATTGGATAACAAGACAAAGTGTCCCTATTGTTTTGCTTGCGACTACAGGTAAAAGCCAGTAAATTAGAATATTTTGAAAAACTTGATTTATTTCAGTAATTGCATTCAAAAGGTGTAACTTGTACATTATATTTATTCATTGCACACAGACTGATGCATTCAAATGTTTATTTCATTTAATTTTGATGATTTGAAGTGGCAACAAATGAAAATCCAAAATTTCGTGTGTCACAAAATTAGAATATTACTTAAGGCTAATACAAAAAAGGGATTTTTAGAAATGTTGGCCAACTGAAAAGTATGAAAATGAAAAATATGAGCATGTACAATACTCAATACTTGGTTGGAGCTCCTTTTGCCTCAATTACTGCGTTAATGCGGCGTGGCATGGAGTCGATGAGTTTCTGGCACTGCTCAGGTGTTATGAGAGCCCAGGTTGCTCTGATAGTGGGCTTCAACTCTTCTGCGTTTTTGGGTCTGGCATTCTGCATCTTCCTTTTCACAATACCCCACAGATTTTCTATGGGGCTAAGGTCAGGGGAGTTGGCGGGCCAATTTAGAACAGAAATACCATGGTCCGTAAACCAGGCACGGGAAGATTTTGCGCTGTGTGCAGGCGCCAAGTCCTGTTGGAACTTGAAATCTCCATCTCCATAGAGCAGGTCAGCAGCAGGAAGCATGAAGTGCTCTAAAACTTGCTGGTAGACGGCTGCGTTGACCCTGGATCTCAGGAAACAGAGTGGACCGACACCAGCAGATGACATGGCACCCCAAACCATCACCCAACCATGCAAATTTTGCATTTCCTTTGGAAATCGAGGTCCCAGAGTCTGGAGGAAGACAGGAGAGGCACAGGATCCACGTTGCCTGAAGTCTAGTGTAAAGTTTCCACCATCAGTGATGGTTTGGGGTGCCATGTCATCTGCTGGTGTCGGTCCACTCTGTTTCCTGAGATCCAGGGTCAACGCAGCCGTCTACCAGCAAGTTTTAGAGCACTTCATGCTTCCTGCTGCTGACCTGCTCTATGGAGATGGAGATGTCAAGTTCCAACAGGACTTGGCGCCTGCACACAGCGCAAAATCTACCCGTGCCTGGTTTACGGACCATGGTATTTCTGTTCTAAATTGGCCCGCCAACTCCCCTGACCTTAGCCCCATAGAAAATCTGTGGGGTATTGTGAAAAGGAAGATGCAGAATGCCAGACCCAAAAACGCAGAAGAGTTGAAGGCCACTATCAGAGCAACCTGGGCTCTCATAACACCTGAGCAGTGCCAGAAACTCATCGACTCCATGCCACGCCCCATTAACGCAGTAATTGAGGCAAAAGGACCTCCAACCAAGTATTGAGTATTGTACATGCTCATATTTTTCATTTTCATACTTTTCAGTTGGCCAACATTTCTAAAAATCCCTTTTTTGTATTAGCCTTAAGTAATATTCTAATTTTGTGACACACGGAATTTTGGATTTTCATTTGTTGCCACTTCAAATCATCAAAATTAAATGAAATAAACATTTGAATGCATCAGTCTGTGTGCAATGAATAAATATAATGTACAAGTTACACCTTTTGAATGCAATTACTGAAATAAATCAAGTTTTTCAAAATATTCTAATTTACTGGCTTTTACCTGTATATCTTTCAGAAAGCTAGGATAATGCCAGGGCTGGACGATTATGGCAAAAATTATAATTACGATAATTTTTTTTATTCATATTGAAATCACGATTAAGTACGTGATTATTCATTAATTTAAAAAAAAACGAGTTGTTATGTACCACCGAAACTCAACTTGAAATATAATTCAAAAGAACAACCGGATATAAAATGGTAACATACAAGGAAAAAAATAATAATACATTTAAATGACAAGAAAAAAAAAAGTTTGTTTGAATTTTTTTGAATTCCATTTTACCTTTTGATTTATTATGGGTCTACTGAAAATGTGAGCAAATCTGCTGGGTCAAAAGTATACATACAGCAATGTTAATATTTGCTTACATGTCCCTTGGCAAGTTTTACTGCAATAAGGCGCTTTGGTAGCCATCCACAAGCTTCTGGTTGAATTTTTGACCACTCCTCTTGACAAAATTGGTGCAATTCAGCTAAATTTGTTGGTTTTCTGACATGGACTTGTTTCTTCAGCATTGTCTACACGTTTAAGTCAGGACTTTGGGAAGCCCATTCTAAAACCTTAATTCTAGCCTGTTTTAGCCATTCCTTTACCACTTTTGACGTGTGTTTGGGGTCATTGTCTTGTTGGAACACCCAACTGCGCCCAAGACCTAACCTCAGGGCAGAAGATTTTAGGTTGTCCTGAAGAATTTGGAGGTAATCCTCCTTTTTCATTGTCCCATTTACTCTCTGTAAAGCATCAGTTCCATTGGCAGCAAAACAGGCCCAGAGCATAATACTACCACCACCATGCTTTACGGTAGGAATGGTGTTCCTGGGATTAACGGCCTCACCTTTTCTCCTCCAAACATATTGCTGGGAATTGTGGCCAAACAGCTCAATTTTTGTTTCATCTGACCACAGAACCTTCCTCCAGAAGGTCTTATCTTTGTCCACGTGATGTCAGATGAAACAAAAATTGAGCTCTTTGGCCACAATACCCAGCTAGAAATAAGGTTTTAGAATGGCCTTCCCAAAGTCCTGACTTAAACGTGTGGACAATGCTGAAGAAACAAGTCCATGTCAGAAAACCAACAAATTTAGCTGAACTGCACCAATTTTGTCAAGAAGAGTGGTCAAAAATTCAACCAGAAGCTTGTGGATGGCTACCAAAAGCGCCTTATTGCAGTGAAACTTGCCAAGGGACATGTAACCAAATATTAACATTGCTGAATGTATATTTTCAGTAGACCCATAATAAATTAATAAAAAAAACCAAACTTCATGAATGTTTTTTGTGACAAACAAGTATGTGCTCCAGTCACTCTATCACAAAAAAATAAGAGTTGTAGAAATTATTAGAAACTCAAGACAGCCATGACATTATGTTCTTTGCAAGTGTATGTAAACTTTTGACCACGACTGTATATGTTGATGTCATATTGACCACGCCCATAGCCATGCCCCCACCGCCACGTATATAGTGGCAATGTAGGGGAAACCCTGATCGTGACATCCCAAACTTCTAGGGAATGCGCTCTTTTTTTCACTAATTGGCTCCTCATCCGTTTCACCGGCACAAGCTTAGGAAACTGCATGCTCATTGCTCGTCGTTTTTCTTGATTATAATATTTTTATGACCGTGAGAAACCGAAATCTAGATTAAAAATTTAGCGAAATTCTCCAGCCCTAGATGACGAGTGATGAGCTTACATCGGGCACGATGACGGTGAGTTTGGGGTTGAGGGCGTGGTACACCTTGCCGATGGCGCCCTTGTAGCACCAGAAGGGGTTGTAGTCCTGGCTGTACTTGGTGTCCGAGTCCCGCACCGTGGTAAAGACCTTATACCAGGAGGTGGCGTTGGTGTACGTCTCTGGCATGCAGTGTGGCGGCTGACTGCAAAAAAAAAAAAATTATTATTATTACATTATATAATATATACAGGTAAAAGCCAGTAAATTAGAATATTTTGAAAAACTTGATTTATTTCAGTAATTGCATTCAAAAGGTGTAACTTGTACATTATATTTATTCATTGCACACAGACTGATGCATTCAAATGTTTATTTCATTTAATTTTGATGATTTGAAGTGGCAACAAATGAAAATCCAAAATTCCGTGTGTCACAAAATTAGAATATTACTTAAGGCTAATACAAAAAAGGGATTTTTAGAAATGTTGGCCAACTGAAAAGTATGAAAATGAAAAATATGAGCATGTACAATACTCAATACTTGGTTGGAGCTCCTTTTGCCTCAATTACTGCGTTAATGCGGCGTGGCATGGAGTCGATGAGTTTCTGGCACTGCTCAGGTGTTATGAGAGCCCAGGTTGCTCTGATAGTGGCCTTCAACTCTTCTGCGTTTTTGGGTCTGGCATTCTGCATCTTCCTTTTCACAATACCCCACAGATTTTCTATGGGGCTAAGGTCAGGGGAGTTGGCGGGCCAATTTAGAACAGAAATACCATGGTCCGTAAACCAGGCACGGGTAGATTTTGCGCTGTGTGCAGGCGCCAAGTCCTGTTGGAACTTGACATCTCCATCTCCATAGAGCAGGTCAGCAGCAGGAAGCATGAAGTGCTCTAAAACTTGCTGGTAGACGGCTGCGTTGACCCTGGATCTCAGGAAACAGAGTGGACCGACACCAGCAGATGACATGGCACCCCAAACCATCACTGATGGTGGAAACTTTACACTAGACTTCAGGCAACGTGGATCCTGTGCCTCTCCTGTCTTCCTCCAGACTCTGGGACCTCGATTTCCAAAGGAAATGCAAAATTTGCATGGTTGGGTGATGGTTTGGGGTGCCATGTCATCTGCTGGTGTCGGTCCACTCTGTTTCCTGAGATCCAGGGTCAACGCAGCCGTCTACCAGCAAGTTTTAGAGCACTTCATGCTTCCTGCTGCTGACCTGCTCTATGGAGATGGAGATTTCAAGTTCCAACAGGACTTGGCGCCTGCACACAGCGCAAAATCTACCCGTGCCTGGTTTACGGACCATGGTATTTCTGTTCTAAATTGGCCCGCCAACTCCCCTGACCTTAGCCCCATAGAAAATCTGTGGGGTATTGTGAAAAGGAAGATGCAGAATGCCAGACCCAAAAACGCAGAAGAGTTGAAGGCCACTATCAGAGCAACCTGGGCTCTCATAACACCTGAGCAGTGCCAGAAACTCATCGACTCCATGCCACGCCGCATTAACGCAGTAATTGTGGCAAAAGGAGCTCCAACCAAGTATTGAGTATTGTACATGCTCATATTTTTCATTTTCATACTTTTCAGTTGGCCAACATTTCTAAAAATCCCTTTTTTGTATTAGCCTTAAGTAATATTCTAATTTTGTGACACACGGAATTTTGGATTTTCATTTGTTGCCACTTCAAATCATCAAAATTAAATGAAATAAACATTTGAATGCATCAGTCTGTGTGCAATGAATAAATATAATGTACAAGTTACACCTTTTGAATGCAATTACTGAAATAAATCAAGTTTTTCAAAATATTCTAATTTACTGGCTTTTACCTGTATATATATATATATACTATAATAATTGTAGCAAAAATGCAGAAACACGATAACTTCACCAGCTTGGGGAACCACACTTCTGTCATTTCACCCATCATCTGATTCACAAGCCCTCTATCACCCTATTTACTATATCTATAGCTACAGCAGCCC
Source organism: Nerophis lumbriciformis (assembly GCF_033978685.3). NCBI lineage: Eukaryota > Metazoa > Chordata > Actinopteri > Syngnathiformes > Syngnathidae > Nerophis > Nerophis lumbriciformis. The sequence goes on from NC_084556.2 coordinate 5,693,120, forward strand.
GTTTAAACAGCAACACTTGTATTAGTTCCCCCCTCTACTGTTAGGTCAGTCCAATCTGTTTTGCTTCAAAACTAATTATGTATGATTAGAGTTGCGCGATTTATCCACCCATCCATTTTCTACCGCTTGTAAACTATATAAATAATATCAATTTGGCCGACCATTGAGCTTTTAATGCTGTCGTTATATCATGATAATGCATGTTGATGACACATTCTAGCTGTGTGCCACAAATTTGACAACAAGCGAACCAAGTGTCAACGCAATAGAGCATCCTTGCTAGCGAGCCAGTTGCTAATGTCCCTCCACAGTGCAACTACCAAATCACTAATTTCCGCCTCCATGGCAGAAAAATAAACTGTTTCTTGCATGTATTATTAACACTGGAGGACTAGAGCACAATTAATAGCTAAACATGCAACAAACACACTGTTGGACGGTAGGAGGATACAAAAAAACATAGCTAAGCTGAAGCGCTTGAATGTAAACAGGGGTGGGCAGATCAATACAAATATCGACAAAAACAAATCAGCAGCGTCATACAAAAAAGCTTTTATCAATTACGCCAAATAGCGAAAGTGAAACCGCTTCTATCAGGGCATGATCTCGAGAAATTAATCCACGCCTTTATCTCGACTCGTTTAGACTACTGCAATGCCCTGTATGTAGGCATTAGCCAGGCCTCCCTGGCCCGCCTGCAGCTCGTGCAGAACTCTGCTGCTCGTCTGCTAACACAGACCCGCAGACGTGAGCACATCACCCCCTATATTAGCGTCCCTTCACTGGCTCCCTGTGCGTTACCGAATCAATTTTAAACTCCTTCTATTTGTTTTTAAATGTCTAAACAACCTCGCTCCAACGTCCTTCAGCCTTACTGCCCCACCCGATCCGTAAGATCAGCCGATCAGCTGCAACTGACGGTCCCTGACACAAGGCTGAAGCTTAGAGGTGACAGAGCTTTCGCCGCTGCTGCTCCCAAGCTCTGAAACGACCTACCTCTGAGTGTTAGACAGGCCTCCTCTCTTCCTGTTTTTAAATCTCTCTTAAAAACATACTTTTATTCCATGGCTTTTAACACTGAGTGATATCCATCCTGCTATGGCGCCCCATAATACACCTGCTGTGAACCTGTTTTTATGTTCTATTTATTTTAGTTATTTATTTTTTTATCGTGCTCTGTTTGTGTTGTGTTGTGTTTGCTCGTTCTCGTATTATCTTTTAACCTGCCCTGTAACAGCACTTTGGCTACCCCTGTGGTAAATTTTAAATGTGCTTTATAAATAAAGTTGATTTGATTTGATCTGATCGACAGTAAGAATACCAATACCATTATATGGTAAATACGACAGGGATTACGTCAATATTTTTTGTAATTGATTAATCGTTTCTGTGGTTTGTTATTGTTTATATATTAGGGAAATAAAAACCAATAGTAGTTTGTGCTTTTGTTGTTTTGCACCATTGACTATTATACATTTTGTATGTACAGTCATAAAAGGGAATAAGGAAATTATTTGAATATTAATTGATATTGTTACACCACCATCCTGTTTTTTGTCACATTACATTTAATGATCCTGCAAATTTTAAAGGGGAACATTATCACAATTTCAGAAGGGTTAAAACCATTAAAAATCAATTCCCAGTGGCTTATTTTATTTTTTGAAGTTTTTTTTCAAAATTTTACCCATTAAGCAATATCCCTAAAAAAAGCTTCAAAGTGCCTGATTTTAACCATCGTTATATACACCCGTCCATTTTCCTGTGACGTCACACAGTGATGCCAATACAAACAAACATGGCGGATAGAACAGCAAGATATAGCGACATTAGCTCGGATTCAGACTCGGATTTCAGCGGCTTAAGCGATTCAACAGATTACGCATGTATTGAAACGGATGGTTGTAGTGTGGAGGCAGGTAGCGAAAACGAAATTGAAGAAGAAACTGAAGCTATTGAGCCATATCGGTTTGAACCGTATGCAAGCGAAACCGACAAACGACACGACAGCCAGCGACACGGTAGAAAGCGAGGACGAATTCGGCGATCGCCTTCTAACCAACGATTGGTATGTGTTTGTTTGGCATTAAAGGAAACTAACAACTATGAACTAGGTTTACAGCATATGAAATACATTTGGCAACAACATGCACTTTGAGAGTGCAGACAGCCCATTCGTAAAACCGCGAGTAATGAATAAAGTTTTCATCAATTAATATATTCTGTAGACATACCCTCATCCGCTCTCTTTTCCTGAAAGCTGATCTGTCCAGTTTTGGAGTTGATGTCAGCATCTGCTTTGGATATCCACACATTCTTGCCATCTCTGTCGTAGCATAGCTTTCGTCGGTAAAGTGTGCGGAACAACTGACTGACCATTTCGTCGGCTTTCCCCACAGCCTCGTATTTTGAACAAATTTCGTCCAATTTCTTGCGACTTTCGCATCTTTGGGCCACTGGTGCAACTTGAATCCGTCCCTGTTCGTGTTGTTACACCCTCCGACAACACACCGACGAAAGTGAGAAAATGGCGGATTTCTTCCCGATGTGACGTCACAACGTGACGTCATCGCTCCGAGAGCGAATAATAGAAAGGCGTTTAATTCGCCAAAATTCACCCATTTAGAGTTCGGAAATCGGTTAAAAAAATATATGGTCTTTTTTCTGCAACATCAAGGTATGTATTGACGCTTACATAGGTCTGGTGATAATGTTCCCCTTTAAGTATGAACATTGGTAAGACCGACACTGCCCCTGTAACTATTTGGTTACGGGGGCAAATGTAATAAGTGCTTATTACAATTGAACAGAATTGTAGATAGAACCATGTTTGAACAGAAAGTAACCATATATTACTACTACATTTAACAAGTATATTAATAATAATTTGATAAAATCATACAACTGTAAATTATGCAATGTTCCTGTATTTGTCATCAGCTATATTTGGAGTCTTTGTAACCCATTTTGAACAGGTTCTATTGTTTATTTACAGTATACCAAAATATATTGTGATATATATCGCAATATAGGCTTCAGGCCGTATCGTCCATCAGTCCTTATGATGGATTGGTGTGTTGGATCAATGAAGTTCTGCATGCAAATAGTTGGGAGTGCATGTTACGCTTTCCTAGTACACAAATCAGGGCAATAGTCCTAAAGTAGGAGGATCCCGTCCAACTCACACTGTGACCGGGAAGATATTGCTGGCGGCAGAGATGGTCATGCACGTGCTGAACACCACCTGCTCGCAGTGGCCGTGCAGGATGCAGTCGTCAGCGTTCCAGGAAACGGGCAGCGTGAACGTGATGTTGATCTCTTCGTGGGCTTCACGGCCTGAAACACCAAAAACGTGTGAAACAAACATTTACAGCTGGCAACACGGGGAAGTGGCATAGGACAATAATGGCTACATGTGGCATCATTTTCAGTGAATGGAACATTTTTACTGCTGTATAACCTGCACACTGGCTACTTTGAAGTGTATCAAAGTATTGAACTTTAAAGTGACAAAAATTAATTGGGCAACATTGTACTTTTGCCTTGGCAGGCTCGCCCCTGGTATATGCAGGGTGATAACTAGATGGAAGGAACCATTATGATTATATAAGGGGAGATGCTTCCACTGATGTCATTGGGACTCAAATGCACCTTGTCCACAGTGCGACCCGCAGCTAATTTTTTTAACAGCCCGTGGAACATTTAAGAAATATTTTTTTTTTTTAAACATAAAAAAGTGGTATAAAAGAGTAAAGAGATTAAATATACAAGAAAAAGTTGCAATATTGACTAATGACAGAAAGATGCCATGCAGGCTGTTTTTCCTTAAAGCTGTTGTTGTTCAAAAAACAATGACTCAAAATTAATGTTATGAAGTATTGAGCTATCCAAGGCTCCAATTACTTCACATCAAAAACTCCACTTTTAAATATTTTGTGTGTTTGCCATATGAACATTTTTTTTTTGACAAAAAAGGCATAAAACAACCAACAAAAATAATAAAAACATAATCGACGGATAGCTCTGAAGGGCTCCCCTCAAATTCGGTCCCGGGGAAGGATCTCAGTCATAAAACTGTTAAAAAATAAGTTATGTGTGCATATAGGTGTGTGTATATATATATATATATATATATAATATATATATACACACACACAGACACACACATGTATTCTCACGCACACACATACACAACTTATTTTTTTAACATTTTTATGACTTATTTATTTACTTATTAACTTATTATTTAAAAATAAGTTGTGTGTGTGAGATTTTATATATATATATATATATATATATATATATCTCACACACACAACTTATTTATATATATATATATATATATATATATCTCACACACACAACTTAAATAATAAGTTATAAGTAAATAAATAAGTCATAAAAATTTTAAAATAAGTTGTGTATGTGTGAGAATACATGTGTGTATATATATATATATATATATATATATATATATATATATATATATATATATATATATACATACATACACACACCTATATGCACACACAACTTATTTTTAAACATTTTTATGACTGAGACCCTCTCCCGAGCTTGAGGGGAGCCCTAAAGGTTAAAAAAAAGAAGTCTATGTTGTATTGGTTTTGAAAATTAAACTATGCTTTGATTTTTCAGTGTGTGGCCCTCTGTGCAGCCCCCTGTACTGTGACTAGGGATGTCCCGATCCAGGTTTTTGCACTTCCGATCCGATACCGATATTGTTTTTGCACTTCCGATCCGATACTGACCGATACCGATACCGATACTGGCCTATCCGAGCATGTATTAAAGTTTAAAGTTATTTAGCCTACTTAGTTGTCAGAATCATGTTGAAAAGGGTTTTAGTACCCTTGATAACAACTAGCCAGCTGAATTAGGGGTGTTTGAATAATACACAATGGTTGGTAACAAGAAACTGACCTGTTTATTCAAGGATAAACACAAAATAGACAAAATTATACATGACAAACAGAAATGGCATCATTGAAACTAGGGCTGGGCGATATGGCCTTTTTTTAATATTGCGATATTTTAAGGCCATATTGCGATACACGATATATATCTCGATATTTTGCCTTAGCCTTGAATGAACACTTGATGCATATAATCACATCAGTATGATGATTCTATGTGTTTTGATTGATTGATTGAGACTTTTATTAGTATACATTGGCAAATATCGGATCGGGACATCCCTAACTGTGACCATGCTTTGGTTGCCTTGGTTTCATGTTGACGAAATAAACTCAAACTCACCAAACAGGCCGACCTGTTGCCCGAGCACGGCGGCGTACAGATGGGTGATGTTGCGCGAGTAGCCCCCGAACGGACGCTGGGGATCCAGCGTAAGCGTGATGGGCACCGAGATGTTGACGGAGCCCGGGTCCTCGGAGATCAGCGGCACCTGCGTGCTGGAGCGCGCCTGCCCGCTGGTCAGCACCAGGCTCTCGGGCGTGGTGGACTCGTTGAGGCCGTGCTTAATGGTCTCGTTCTCCGACACACACAAGTCCAGTTCGTTAAAGCGCAGCAAGAATGTGTTCCAGTCCTAAAGAGGCAAGGTGCGGGCATAAAAATTAGGGACTGGGTTACAGTCGTCATTGGTAATTAATAAGCATGTTTAAAAGCAGGAATGTAAAAAAATAAGTAATACAATAATCCATTAAATTGCTCTGAAGCAAAATAGCTGTCGCTGATCACTTTTGCGTGGCATCAAAACACACCTTGCTGAAATGCACACCCACTTAACATGCTTATTGATTTATACTGAATATTTGAAATGATATGATGTAAAAAGGTCTGTGCTCTGCACATGAATGCCATACATAAATATTATGTTAAGCTTAGGGCAGGGCGATATTGCCTTTTTTTAATATCTCGATATTTTTAGGCCATATCGCGATACACGATATATATCTCGATATTTTGCCTTAGCCTTGAATGAACACTTGATACATATAATCACAGCAGTATGATGATTCTATGTGTCTACATTAAAACAATGTTCTTCATACTGCATTAGTATATACTCATTTCAAACTTTCAGGTAGAGAAGGAAATCACAACTAAGTCAATTGACCAAAACTGTATTTATTAAACTGTTATTAAGCAGAGGCACAAACATTCATGTCATTTCCAAAACAGAAAGTGCAAGATTGTCAGAGACATTTTAAACAAGACATTTTAAAACAAGCTATTAGTGCACTTTTTTGTGCATGACGTCACTAAGATGACATATCAAAACAACACTAAATTAAAGTGCACTTTTTGTACAGAACGCCACTACAATAGTTTAAAACATGTCACCAAGATATTTCAATAAGTGTCAAATAAAAATGAGCTGCATAATAGGAAATCAAATAGTGTTCGTCCTCAGTGTTGGGTTAGTTACTGAAAACCAGTAACTAGTTACAGTTACTAGTTACTTTATTTCAAAAGTAACTCAGTTACTAACTCAGTTACCTAAACCAAAAAGTAATGCGTTACTGTGAAAAGTAACTATTTAGTTACTTATATATATTTATTTTTATTTTTTTAAGGCCCCATTTAATGCCCTTTTAGCCTTCATTTTAGTACTGTTATTGCACTGGAGAATAATACAATCTGTTGATCAACTTGACATGCATTTGCATCACTGAACTCTGCTAAGCAATGTGCTCTACATACAACACACAAAGACAAAGATATGTTTTAAAGGGCCAATTTGTTTCAGACCAGAACAAATTGACAAAACTATTTTAAATAGCTGCAACTTAACATACATAAGTAACAAACAGCATAATAACAACATAGCTGTAAAACAAGAAAGGCACACACTACATACATAAAGCCTAACCAGGCGTTTTCTCAAGGAATTCTGAAATAAAATCATGTCTGAAGCCCAGAACACTCTACACATTTCCCCACTTAGTTTAGAGAAAAGGAAATATTAGCCTGGCCCACTAGTATCCCTCTTTAGGTTTGTGAACTTTATAGTCTAAACATTTAGAGTGATGTGATAATCAAACACTCTAAAAGTTTAAAATGAAAGAGTATATAAGAGAATTGACAGAGTGTGTGTACCTTCAGTGTGCAGTGCCTCATTAAAATCCAGCCGCTGTTGGAGGTGAAGTGTGTGTCTCTTTACTAGCTTCGTCGAAGCATGTTGTTTTTGTCGCGGTTTCAGCATATTTGAAACTTACATTCAGCTAAAATGTTCTTTTCTTTGTGGTCGATAAAAGAAACGTACTGAAAATATCTCCATTTTAAGAAACTCGGCTTCGGGGTTCGCCATGACGTCTTGATAGTAGACACAGACACAGACACACACACACACACACACACACACACACACACGTACACACAGACAGCGCGCGGCGCGCCTCTTTTTTGTCGCCTCTTCAGCAGCGCTGCAACACTCAGATCTTCTCAGTTTCTAGCCAATACTACATAAAAAATAACGCAAAATAACGCAGTAACGCATCATGTAGTAACGGTAACGGAGTTACTGAATATAAAAAATAACGCGTTAGATTACTAGTTACCGCCGATAGTAACGGCGTTACAGTAACGCGTTACTTTGTAACGCGTTAGTCCCAACACTGTTCGTCCTTCGCTATGTGGTAGGTTCCTGCGGACGTTATCTCCTTTTGTCGTGGACTCTTTTTTTCATACGGTGTTGATGTGGAAATGTTTGCCTCGGCATTTTGATGGTGTGGCACTGAACAAAGATGTTGACATGCGGAGTAAGCACTCTTGATTCTCTAGCGGGTGACTTTTCAAATGATGCTACGTATTGGCAGTAATGCTACTTTTTGTAGAAACGCTTTTGCCCCACACTTGACAAATTACGGTTGTCTGTTCAACATATTCCCACTTGAAGCCAAACCACTGCCAGACGATGGACCCCCTGTTGTTCTTCTTGGGAATTAATTCTTCCTTAATTTGTTACCAGATTCGCACCTTCTTTCTTTCAGCTAACTTTAGCCATGCTGCTACGTCTCTGCGCCGCGAGGGCGTATGCATATACTTATGTCATGACAGTATGTGACGTATGTAAGAATGTGCGCTTGCTGTCTGTGAGAAGGAGACCCAAGAAAGAGTGGGAAGAGCTTGTCGTGTAATGCCAGCAGCTAAAAACAATTGCGTGAGAACGTATACTCCGATATCACGACATAGTAATTTTTTATATCGCACAGAGACAAACCCGCGATATATCGCGTATATCGATAGATCGCCCAGCCCTAGTTAAGCTGAGTAATTGTAATGAATAGAAACACTGATGGATCTGTATGGTCTTTATAAGATGACATAACTGCATTACACCTTGCACTGCAAACATAGCTGACTTGTTAACGCCTTTAAAAAAAAGGTGTTTACAAAGGACTTCCGTGTTGTGCGATGTTACATGATATTGGTGATGTACAACCTCTTGTCCGAATAAAAATGGTAATAAAAATGCATTTTTAATCACATCATTATTTACACCAATGGATGTAAATTGCGGACTATAAGGCGCTACTTTTTTTCCTACGCTTTGAACCCTGCTGCTTATAAAATGTGCAGCTAATTCATGAATTTTCTTCGCTGACGACTATGGTGACTAAAAGGCATACTTGCCAACCTTGAGACCTCCGATTTCGGGAGGTGGGGGGTGGGGGGCGTGGCTAAGAGGGGAGGAGTATATTTACAGCTAGAATTCACCAAGTCAAGTATTTCATACACACACATATATATATATATATATATATATATATATATATATATAGAATTCACTGAAAGTGAAGTATTTTCTTGATATATATATATATATATATATATATATATATATATATATATATCAAGAGGGACAGAGACAGCACACAGTGCATGTGGATCACATGTTACCATGGCAAGAAAACATGGAGAGACTGGAATGTAATAGAGTGATCTATGTTTGTCTGTTGCCATCTCCTGGTGAATGTTGGCTATAGCGTACTGTGATTACTTTTTGGTTGGCCAACGATTTACGTGGTGTTGCGCACCTGAACGTCAAGTCAAGTGTGTGAGTCTGTTCTGAAGTCTACAGTAAAGAGACGTACTTCATCCCCTCGCCTGTTTATTGCCTCCAACTCAATATATTACAACAACATTGCTCCATGCGGACCTGGAGGGGGCGTGGCCTCCAGGTCCGCCTGAATTTCGGGAGATTTTCGGGAGAAAATGTGTCCCGGGGAGGTTTTCGGGAGAGGCGCTGAATTTCGGGAGTCTCCCGGAAAATCCGGGAGGGTTGGCAAGTATGCTAAAGGGTGTGTTTGTGCTATGGCGCCATCTTTTGGACGAGTTCGCTCACTGCAGTTGCTGCAGTGCCCTTCAGTTTAGAGCTTTTAACCGGAACGTCCATAGCGTTTTTACTCGTATGGATTCTTCATCCATCACTCCAAGCAACGTTTGTAAGTTTTAAAATATAACAAATATGCATTGAATGTTTCCATTCATATTTGCACATGCTATCTAAGATCTAGATTCACTCGACATCCATTACAAAGGTCGCCCAGGGGTGGGGGGTCCCCACATCTGCGGTCCCCACCAAGGTTTCTCATTGCATCCCATTGGGTTGAGTTTTTTCTTGCCCTGATGTGGGATCTGAGCATAGGATGTCATTGTGGCATGTGCAGCCCTTTGAGACACCATTTAGGGCTACATATATATAATCTTTGATTGATTGATTGATGATCTTAAAGTAATGAAACTAGCGTTGGTGGCATTAGCTAACACGTTTACGAGTGTCTGTGTTAGTATTAATCTACAATGGCATTCTTTTTGTCTTGTTTCAGTTTCGTAAATTCACCAAAACGTCGCTGTGGAAGTCTGTTTACCTAATCGGAGAGCTAGCTTCCGCAGCTAGAGGGTCCATGACAATGACTTCTGCTTTACTGCGGTGTGACAGACACCGTATGGAAACAATTAAGGTATGTAAAAACACATTTACAAAATCTTTCTGTGTAAATACCTCATTTAACAACATATACATATGCGGCTCATAATCCAGTGCGGCTAATATAGGGAAGGGAAAAAAAAATCCACAATTTTGCGGGTGCACCTTGTAGTCTGGAAAATACGGTAAATATATTACTAATAAGAGTACTGATAAATGCTGATATCGATAAGGTATCCGAATCAATAAAATTCTAACTATATACTAGGGATGTCCGATAATGGCTTTTTTGCCGATATCCGATATTGTCCAACTCTTAATTACCGATACCGATATCAATCAATCATCAATCAATCAATGTTTATTTATATAGCCCTAAATCACAAGTGTCTCAAAGGGCTGCACAAGCCACAACAACATCCTCGGTACAAAGCCCACATAAGGGCAAGGAAAAACTCACCCCAGTGGGACGTCGATGTGAATGACTATGAGAAACCTTGGAGAGGACCGCATATGTGGGTAACCCCCCCCCTCTAGGTGAGACCGAAAGCAATGGATGTCGAGTGGGTCTGACATAATATTGTGAGAGTCCGGTCCATAGTGGATCCAACATAATAGTAAGAGTCCAGTCCATAGTGGGGCCAGCAGGACACCATCCCGAGCGGAGATATCAACCGATACCGATATATACAGTCGTGGAATTAACACATTATTATGCCTAATTTGGACAACCAGGTATGGTGAAGATAAGGTCTTTTTTTTTTTAAATTAATAAAATAAAATAAGATAAATAAACTAAAAACATTTTCTTGAATAAAAAAGAAAGTAAAACAATATAAAAACAGTTACATAGAAACTAGTAATTAATGAAAGTGAGTAAAATTAACTGTTAAAGGTTAGTACTATTAGTGGACCAGCAGCACACACAATCATGTGTGCTTACGGACTGTATCCCTTGCAGACTGTATTGATCTATATTGATATATAATGTAGGAACCAGAATATTAATAACAGAAAGAAACAACCCTTTTGTGTGAATGAGTGTGAATGAGTGTAAATGGGGGAGGGAGGTTTTTTGGGTTGGTGCACTAATTGTACCGTATTTTCCGCACCATAAGGCACCCTGGGTTAAAAGCCACGCCTTCAATGAACGGCATATTTCAAAACTTTGTCCACCTATAAGCCGCCCGGTGTTGTAAGCCGCATCTAACTGCGCTAAAGGAATGTCAAAAAAACAGTCAGATAGGTCAGTCAAACTTTAATAATATATTAAAAACCAGCGTTCTAACAACTCTGTTCACTCCCAAAATGTACGCAAATGTGCAATCACAAACATAGTAAAATTCAAAATAGTGCAGAGCAATAGCAACATAATGTTGCTCGAACGTTAATGTCACAACACACAAAATAAACATAACGCTCACTTTCTGAAGTTATTCTTCATTCATAAATCCCTCGAATTATTCTCCTTCGTTGTCCGAATTGAAAAGTTGGGCGAATGTGGGATCCAAAATGTCGTCTGGCGCTGTCTCCCTGTCTTGGTGAACGTCACGTGTGTTCGCCTTCTGTCATCCACTGTTCCCACGCAGTTAGCAGTCTAGCTTCGAATGCCCTGTTGACACCAATATCTAGCGGCTGGAGGTCTTTTGTCAATCCACCCGGAATGACGGCGAGTATTGAATTAAGCGCGTAAGCGTGTCTCTTAATGTGATGTTATGAGCTAGCAAATATAACAACTACACTACCCAGCATGCAACGATAGTGACGAGCATGCGCGGTAGCCCTGAGAAGCGTTGTTGTATGCTGGCAGTTAGAATGTGGTTATGAGCACGCTGTGAGTAAACGTTGAGAACTCAGTTAACACGCCTCGTCTGCATTATTTATAATTAGACAGACAACACACTTAATAGGAGCCATTTTGGGGTCTTTACATAAACACACAAATGGAAATGAAACGTCACATATCCCAGCATGCACCGCGCGCTTCTTCTACGGGGAAAAAAGATGGCGGCTGTTTACCGAAGTTGCGAGACCGAAACTTTATGAAAATGAATCTTAATATTTATCCATATATAAAGCGCACCGGGTTATAAGGCGCACTGTCAGCTTTTGAGAAAATTTGTGGTTTTTAGGTGCGCCTTATAGTGCGGAAAATACGGTAAGTGTATCTTGTGTTTTTTATGTTGATTTAATTAAAAAAACAAAAAAAAAAACCGATACCAATAAAAAAACAAACAAAACGATACCGATCATTTCCGATATTACATTTTAAAGTATTTATCGGCCGATAATATCGGCAGGCCGATATTATCGGACATCTCTACTATATACACATCCCTACATTGGGGTATGTCGTTTGTTAATGGGGAAAAACGTTAATGCCTCCCGTATTCATGTGAAATGTTACAGCAATATTAATAACATGGCAGTTTTACGTCAGCTCTAAATGTTGGTTCCAATTATTTTCTCCGAAGAATGCCCTAGCATGCTCCTCACCTCCGTCAACCCTGGCGACTTGATCTCCTTGATCTTGAAGAAGTAGCCGACAGTGAGGAAGGCGATGGCCAAAGCGCTGACGCTGATCATGAAAATGACCAGCGGCGGACGGTTGGTGATGTAGCTTCTCAGGTTCTCCAGAGGATTCAGCAGGTACACCTGCACGGGCACAAAACACACCATGTGACGCAGGTCTCTTAAAAACATTCGAGCATACATTGCACAACGACTTGAATGCTAGAAAAGCGCCTTTATGTAGATGTGTGTGTGTGTGTGTATTCGCAGTGGTCACTGGGCGCAGCATCTGAGTAGCGACCGGACCGCTGTTTTCAGAATTCAACTGTGTTCCTGTGTTTTAATCACCTCTATACACCAATACCGATGACGTACAACACGTGTCCCAGTTAATCCAGAATATCAACATTTTCGGACACGCGCCACAAAGCTTACACAATTTGGCATGTTTACAGGTAAAAGCCAGTAAATTAGAATATTTTGAAAAACTTGATTTATTTCAGTAATTGCATTCAAAAGGTGTAACTTGTACATTATATTTATTCATTGCACACAGACTGATGCATTCAAATGTTTATTTCATTTAATTTTGATGATTTGAAGTGGCAACAAATGAAAATCCAAAATTCCGTGTGTCACAAAATTAGAATATTAGTTAAGGCTAATACAAAAAAGGGATTTTTAGAAATGTTGGCCAACTGAAAAGTATGAAAATGAAAAATATGAGCATGTTAAATACTCAATACTTGGTTGGAGCTCCTTTTGCCTCAATTACTGCATTAATGCGGCGTGGCATGGAGTCGATGAGTTTCTGGCACTGCTCAGGTGTTATGAGAGCCCAGGTTGCTCTGATAGTGGCCTTCAACTCTTCTGCGTTTTTGGGTCTGGCATTCTGCATCTTCCTTTTCACAATACCCCACAGATTTTCTATGGGGCTAAGGTCAGGGGAGTTGGCGGGCCAATTTAGAACAGAAATACCATGGTCCGTAAACCAGGCACGGGTAGATTTTGCGCTGTGTGCAGGCGCCAAGTCCTGTTGGAACTTGAAATCTCCATCTCCATAGAGCAGGTCAGCAGCAGGAAGCATGAAGTGCTCTAAAACTTGCTGGTAGACGGCTGCGTTGACCCTGGATCTCAGGAAACAGAGTGGACCGACACCAGCAGATGACATGGCACCCCAAACCATCACCCAACCATGCAAATTTTGCATTTCCTTTGGAAATCGAGGTCCCAGAGTCTGGAGGAAGACAGGAGAGGCACAGGATCCACGTTGCCTGAAGTCTAGTGTAAAGTTTCCACCATCAGTGATGGTTTGGGGTGCCATGTCATCTGCTGGTGTCGGTCCACTCTGTTTCCTGAGATCCAGGGTCAACGCAGCCGTTTACCAGCAAGTTTTAGAGCACTTCATGCTTCCTGCTGCTGACCTGCTCTATGGAGATGGAGATTTCAAGTTCCAACAGGACTTGGCGCCTGCACACAGCGCAAAATCTACCCGTGCCTGGTTTACGGACCATGGTATTTCTGTTCTAAATTGGCCCGCCAACTCCCCTGACCTTAGCCCCATAGAAAATCTGTGGGGTATTGTGAAAAGGAAGATGCAGAATGCCAGACCCAAAAACGCAGAAGAGTTGAAGGCCACTATCAGAGCAACCTGGGCTCTCATAACACCTGAGCAGTGCCAGAAACTCATCGACTCCATGCCACGCCGCATTAACGCAGTAATTGAGGCAAAAGGAGCTCCAACCAAGTATTGAGTATTGTACATGCTCATATTTTTCATTTTCATACTTTTCAGTTGGCCAACATTTCTAAAAATCCCTTTTTTGTATTAGCCTTAAGTAATATTCTAATTTTGTGACACACGGAATTTTGGATTTTCATTTGTTGCCACTTCAAATCATCAAAATTAAATGAAATAAACATTTGAATGCATCAGTCTGTGTGCAATGAATAAATATAATGTACAAGTTACACCTTTTGAATGCAATTACTGAAATAAATCAAGTTTTTCAAAATATTCTAATTTACTGGTACACCAATACCGATGACGTACAACACATGTCCCAGTTAATCCAGAATATCAACATTTTCGGACACGCGCCACAAAGCTTACACAATTTGGCATGTTTACACTTGACAAAACTCCCCCGCAAAACATCTAAATTGAGTAAAATGTTAATTGTGATCCCTATTATCCGATATAAACCGATACCGATATATACAGTCGTGGTATTAACACATTATTATGCCTAATTTTGTTGTAATGCCCCGCTGGATGCATTAAACAATGTAACAAGGCTTTCCAAAATAAATCAACTCAAGTTATGGAAAAAAATGCCAACATGGCACTGCCATATTTATTATTGAAGTCACAAAGTGCATTATTTTTTTTAACATGCCTCAAAATAGCAGCTTGGTGTTGGGGACATGCTCTCCCTGAGAGAGCATGAGGAGGTTGAGGTGGGTGGGGTTAAGGTGGGGGGGGGGGGGGGGGGGGCTAGGGGGTATATATTCTAGCGTCCCGGAAGAGTTAGTGCTGAAAGGGTTTCTGGGTATTTGTTCTGTTGTGTCTATGTTGTGTTACGGTGCGGATGTTTTCCCGAAATGTGTCATTCTTGTTTGGTGTGGGTTCACAGTGTGGCGCATATTTGTAACAGCGTTAAAGTTGTTTATACGCCCACCCTCAGTGTGACCTGTATGGCTGTTGACCAAGTATGCATTGCATTCACTTATGTGTGTGAAAAGCCGTAGATATTATGTGATTGGGCCGGCACGCGAAGGATGGGCCTTTAAGGTTTATTGGCGCTCTGTACTCCTCCCTACGTCCGTGTACCACTCCGAACAGCGGCGTTTTAAAAAGTCATAAATTTTACTTTTTGAAACAGATACCGATAATTTCCGATATTACATTTTAAAGCATTTATCGGACATCTCTAGTCCTTGGGCGAGACACTTTACCCGCCTGCTCCCAATGCTACCTACACTGGTTTAGATGTAGCTAAAAGATGTAGGTAATGGGCTTCATTATGTCATCCTTTCTCACTGGCACTCATCGAGGGCGGACGCTCCCCTTTCCTCTCCCTTATCCGTCCTGCTTGCTTCTTTGTCTGGTCTTAACTTTCTTGTCGCCTCGTTTTGCACTGCTCTCCAAATCCTGGGGAGCCTGGCCGAGACTCTCCCGAAGGACAGTGCGGCGAAGACACAACAAACTCCCTTAATATGTACATGTGCTTTGTTATGGAGGTTTTTTTCCCCACTCCACACTGGGCCCCCCTTAGGAGCCCAGTCTAGATTGTATTTTTTATTTTTTTTACTCATCCTTCCCCAGCATTGACCCTTTTCCCCATCTTTTACGGGGCGCCTGGTGGCGACCCATGAGCGTTACTGTTCTGTAACCCTGTTTGTTTGTCTAACCTTGAACGGGTTTGTGCTGAAAACAAAGTTTTGTTGCACTCGTGCAATGACGATAAAGACCTACCTACTAGAGATGCGTGGATAGGCAATTTATTTCATCCGCAACCGCGTCAGAAAGTCGTCAACCATCCGCCATCCACCCGATGTAACGTTTGATCAGAACTGCACCCGCCCGCCATCCGCCCGTTGTTATATATCTAATATTACCGGTAATTAAAAAAAAAAAAAAAGGGTGAAAACTACGCGAATTGCACCTTGTGCAGACAAGATTTTTCGATCGGACACGGAGGAATTAGCGATGTAAAAGACCACGTTGGGACAAAAAAACACAAGTCTAATGCCGTTGCTAGCGATACAAGTGGAAAACTTTCAACGTTTTTCGTCGCCCAAACAGATTCTTTGGATGTGATGAATGCCGAAGTTTTATTTACGGAGGCAATAATTGAGCATGGACTTCCAATCGCACTGGCTGATCACATGGGACAGTTAATAATGTAATGCAACCTTTAAAAATCATTACGCGGTGATCGCGATCCCAAAAATAAACTTTTCTTGCATGATAATGTCCAGAAAAATTTGCTTTATATTACTATAGAGTCCTTTTAACGAATGAGTTTGATGGTTTATCACAAACCTTAAATGAAATTCCATGGCCACCGTCCTGCTCTCTATATCAACCAGGGTGAGCCCCACCCCTTTCGTGAGCGCACTGCGAAAGCGGACGAGGCGGGGTGTCGGTGCGGTGGGCGCGGTAGTGACCCTGGACGTGCGTCGGGCCCTTCTCGCGGATCGCCTCAGCTACGGCTCCCGGTGGGGCCCTCTCGGGGGAAGGGGCCTCGGTCCCGGACCCCGGCGAGGCGTCCCTTCTCCGCTCCGTAAAAGTGTCCATCTCTTTTCTTTTTTCTTCTTCTGTTGTGGCATATGCAGCAGGTGCCTGCTCGTTTTTCGTATGTGGGTAACAACATTTAACTATGTATATATATTTCCGAATTGGTTTAACTGCCACCCGCAAAAAAAAATAAAAAAATAAAAAAAATATCTAATTACGGTAATCCGCCCGACCCGACCCGCGAGCGGATAAAATCTTATTGTTTTTAATTTCATCCGCCTGATCCGCGGATAATCCGCGGACTCCGCGGTTGTGTCCGCAAACCGCGCATCTCTACTACCTACCTATGTAAAGCGCTTTGAGTCTCTAAAGAAAAGCGCTATATAAATACAATTTACTACTACATTTACAAGTCGAGTTCGACCCGCCATGTTCACTCAAATTTTCTCTCACTTCCAATGCTAATTTAATCAATTACAAATATACTGTAACTACAGATGTCCGATATTATCGGCCGATAAATGCTTTAAATTTAATATTGGAAATTATCGGTATCAGTTTCAAAAAGTAAAATGTATGACTTTTTAAAACGCTGCTACTACGTAGGGAGAAGTACAGAGCGTCAATAAACCTTAAAGGCACTGCCTTTGCGTGCCGGTCCAATCACATAATACCTACGGCTTTTCACACACACAAGTGAATGCAAACATACTTGGTCAACAGCCATACAGGTCACACTGAGTGTGGCCGTATAAACAACTTTAACACTGTTACAAATATGCGCCACACTGTGAACCCACACCAAACAAGAATGACAAACACATTTCGGGAGAGCAGCCGCACCGTAACTGTAGGAGCCTAAATGCTGTTTAAGTTCATTTACATTTTTATGGAAGGTGCTTTATGTTTATTCAGCCAAAATGGGAGTATTTACTTTATTTGCATAATACGAAAATGTATATATTTGCATGCTTAGAATATTTATAAGGTACACTTTATTTGTAATTATTACATTTGTCTAAATTTGATGACGGAACTGTTTGATTGCATATATGGCGGAAGGATCTGTGTGTTTTTTTGGACACAATGCATTATGGGTAATGGCAGTCAGGTGCGGGGGAATTGAGCCACACCGTTTTTTGACCTCACTCTTACTTTTTCTAACTCGTTCTTGCCGTAACAAACTCGCTTTATTTTGCCATTCATTTGTTCCCACATCGTTATTGTTTTACGTTTTTGAATTATTAAGTAAACGATACAAAACGAAGAGGAGCGTCTGGAGTTTTGTTTGTTGTCGCCGCAGCAAGCGGAGCAGGAGAAAGTAGAGGAGCGTCAAGCTAAAGGCTTCATTAGGAATCTACAGTAACACAACATAAACACAACAGAACAAATACCCAGAACCCCTTGCAGCACTAACTCTTCCGGGACAGTAAAATATACACCCCCCGCTACCCCCACCCCACACCTGCCCACCTCAACCTCCTCATGCTCTCTTAGGGAGAGCATGTCCCAAATTCCAACCTGCTGTTTTGAGGCATGTTAAAAAAAATAATGCACTTTGTGACTTCAGTAATAAATATGGCAGTGCCATGTTGGCATTTTTTTCCATAACTTGAGTTGACTTATTTTGGAAAACCTTGTTACATTGTTTAATGCATCCAGCGGGGCATCACAACAAAAATTATGCATAATAATGTGTTAATTCCACGACTGTATGTATCGGTAATTAAGAGTTGGACAATATCGGCATATCGGTAAAAAGGCCATTATCGGACATCTCTAACTGTAACTATGGAACCTATTTTTTCTGCTTCTTTATTTAGCAAACTTTTAATAATCCATAACTGTCTTTGTTTATCACAGAAAAATTATACGTACATCACTGAACTCGTCTTTACAAGACCGGTCTGCTAATACTAGATTCATGTATATCAATTAATCTTTCAAACTTTGTTATGTCTTTAACGTGTTCTCTGTGACGTTAAAAGGGAAACTGGCGGCGTGTCAACAAAATAAGGTGACGTCATTTATATATATAAGACATATTTACTATGATGAAAAGGATTGTCGGTGCTTAACACCACAAAAAGCGATCATTTTTGGTCAACAGCCATACAGGTCACACTGAGTGTGGCCGTATAAACAACTTTAACACTGTTACAAATATGCGCCACACTGTGAACCCACACCAAACAAGAATGACAAACACATTTCGGGAGAGCAGCCGCACCGTAACACAACATAAACACAACAGAACAAATACCCAGAACCCCTTGCAGCACTAACTCTTCTGGGACAGTACAATATACACCCCCCGCTACCCCCACCCCACACCCCAACCACCTCAACCTCCTCATGCTCTCTCAGGGAGAGCATGTCCCAAATTCCAAGCTGCTGTTTTGAGGCATGTTAAAAAAAACAATGCACTTTGTGACTTCAAAAATAAATATGGCATTTTTTTCCATAACTTGAGTTGACTTATTTTGGAAAACCTTGTTACATTGTTCAATGCATCCAGCGGGGAATCACAACAAAAATTATGCATAATAATGTGTTAATTCCACGACTGTATGTATCGGTAATTAAGAGTTGGACAATATCGGCATATCGGTAAAAAGGCCATTATCGGACATCTCTGACTGTAACTATGGAACCTATTTTTTCTGCTTCTTTATTTAGCAAACTTTTAATAATCCATAACTGTCTTTGTTTATCACAGAAAAATTATACGTACATCACTGAACTCGTCTTTACAAGACCGGTCTGCTAATACTAGATTCATGTATATCAATTAATCTTTCAAACTTTGTTATGTCTTTAACGTGTTTTCTGTGACGTTAAAAGGGAAACTGGCGGCGTGTCAACAAAATAAGGTGACGTCATTTATATATATAAGACATATTTACTATGATGAAAAGGATTGTCGGTGCTTAACACCACAAAAAGCGATCATTTTTGGTCAACAGCCATACAGGTCACACTGAGTGTGGCCGTATAAACAACTTTAACACTGTTACAAATATGCGCCACACTGTGAACCCACACCAAACAAGAATGACAAACACATTTCGGGAGAGCAGCCGCACCGTAACACAACATAAACACAACAGAACAAATACCCAGAACCCCTTGCAGCACTAACTCTTCTGGGACAGTACAATATACACCCCCCGCTACCCCCACCCCACACCCCAACCACCTCAACCTCCTCATGCTCTCTCAGGGAGAGCATGTCCCAAATTCCAAGCTGCTGTTTTGAGGCATGTTAAAAAAAACAATGCACTTTGTGACTTCAAAAATAAATATGGCATTTTTTTCCATAACTTGAGTTGACATATTTTGGAAAACCTTGTTACATTGTTTAATGCATCCAGCGGGGAATCACAACAAAAATTATGCATAATAATGTGTTAATTCCACGACTGTATGTATCGGTAATTAAGAGTTGGACAATATCGGCATATCGGTAAAAAGGCCATTATCGGACATCTCTAACTGTAACTATGGAACCTATTTTTTCTGCTTCTTTATTTAGCAAACTTTTAATAAACCATAACTGTCTTTGTTTATCACAGAAAAATTATACGTACATCACTGAACTCGTCTTTACAAGACCGGTCTGCTAATACTAGATTCATGTATATCACTTAATCTTTCAAACTTTGTTATGTCTTTAACGTGTTCTCTGTGACGTTAAAAGGGAAACTGGCGGCGTGTCAACAAAATAAGGTGACGTCATTTATATATATAAGACATATTTACTATGATGAAAAGGATTGTCGGTGCTTAACACCACAAAAAGCGATCATTTTTGGTCAACAGCCATACAGGTCACACTGAGTGTGGCCGTATAAACAACTTTAACACTGTTACAAATATGCGCCACACTGTGAACCCACACCAAACAAGAATGACAAACACATTTCGGGAGAGCAGCCGCACCGTAACACAACATAAACACAACAGAACAAATACCCAGAACCCCTTGCAGCACTAACTCTTCCGGGACAGTAAAATATACACCCCCCGCTACACCTGCCCACCTCAACCTCCTCATGCTCTCTTAGGGAGAGCATGTCCCAAATTCCAAGCTGCTGTTTTGAGGCATGTTAAAAAAAACAATGCACTTTGTGACTTCAAAAATAAATATGGCATTTTTTTCCATAACTTGAGTTGACTTATTTTGGAAAACCTTGTTACATTGTTTAATGCATCCAGCGGGGCATCACAACAAAAATGATGCATAATAATGTGTTAATTCCACGACTGTATGTATCGGTAATTAAGAGTTGGACAATATCGGCATATCGGTAAAAAAGGCCATTATCGGACATCTCTAACTGTAACTATGGAACCTATTTTTTCTGCTTCTTTATTTAGCAAACTTTTAATAATCCATAACTGTCTTTGTTTATCACAGAAAAATTTTACGTACATCACTGAACTCGTCTTTACAAGACCGGTCTGCTAATACTAGATTCATGTATATCAATTAATCTTTCAAACTTTGTCATGTCTTTAACGTGTTCTCTGTGACGTTAAAAGGGAAACTGGCGGCGTGTCAACAAAATAAGGTGACGTCATTTATATATAAGACATATTTACTATGATGAAAAGGATTGTCGGTGCTTAACACCACAAAAAGCGATCATTTTTGGTCAACGGCCATACAGGTCACACTGAGTGTGGCCGTATAAACAACTTTAACACTGTTACAAATATGCGCCACACTGTGAACCCATACCAAACAAGAATGACAAACACATTTCGGGAGAGCAGCCGCACCGTAACACAACATAAACACAACAGAACAAATACCCAGAACCCCTTGCAGCACTAACTCTTCTGGGACAGTACAATATACACCCCCCGCTACCCCCACCCCACACCCCAACCACCTCAACCTCCTCATGCTCTCTCAGGGAGAGCATGTCCCAAATTCCAAGCTGCTGTTTTGAGGCATGTTAAAAAAAACAATGCACTTTGTGACTTCAAAAATAAATATGGCATTTTTTTCCATAACTTGAGTTGACTTATTTTGGAAAACCTTGTTACATTGTTTAATGCATCCAGCGGGGCATCACAACAAAAATTATGCATAATAATGTGTTAATTCCACGACTGTTATGTATCGGTAATTAAGAGTTGGGCAATATCGGCATATCGGTAAAAAGGCCATTATCGGACATCTCTAACTGTAACTATGGAACCTATTTTTTCTGCTTCTTTATTTAGCAAACTTTTAATAATCCATAACTGTCTTTGTTTATCACAGAAAAATTATACGTACATCACTGAACTCGTCTTTACAAGACCGGTCTGCTAATACTAGATTCATGTATATCAATTAATCTTTCAAACTTTGTTATGTCTTTAACGTGTTTTCTGTGACGTTAAAAGGGAAACTGGCGGCGTGTCAACAAAATAAGGTGACGTCATTTATATATATATAAGACATATTTACTATGATGAAAAGGATTGTCGGTGCTTAACACCACAAAAAGCGATCATTGTGATGAATTGTTGGGTCTGAAATTTAAATATTGATGAAATAACAAATGAGCGCTTACCATTTTCTCTGAGAGTGAAAGCGGTCGTGGTGGAGCTGCGTGGGGTCGCCGCGACCGAAAAGGTAACTTAGCCGAGCCCCGCGCTAGCGAGCCCGTTAGCCTCCCTCGTCGGCTAGTCCCGGGATAAAACGCTGCGAGACAACCGTTCGGCGGCGACCCTGGGGCATGCCGTGCGACAAACAATGACGACGGCTCGTCCCATTCTTGTCGGTGTCGTTGTTTTGCAGCCGCTGCAAAAAGGAAGTGTCAGTGTTTGTTATGTAGCTTCTGTTCAGTGATTGCGTCAGGGTGGGCAGACTCCGCCCATCCGCAGTGCTTCTTCTTCGTTTTGTTTAACGGCGGATGCAAACTGTATTAGTGCGCAATACCGCCACAGCCCGGATGTAAATGGTCGTCCCACTAATGGCTTACAGCAGGGGTGTCCAAACTTTTTTTTCCAGCGAGGGCCGCATACAGTTGAAGGCTGTAAGAGCCACTTTGTGCTTTTTTTTTGGTACATTCAAGATCCTTAAAACCTATCATGATCTCAATTTTATTATGTAGGAGCCACTTTGTACTTTTTTGTACATTCAAGATCCTTAAAACCAGAGGTGGGACCAAGTCATTGTTTTGCAAGTCACAAGTAAGTCTCAAGTCTTTGCCCTCAAGTCCGAGTCAAGTCCCGAGTCAAGACAGGCAAGCCCCGAGTCAAGTCCAAAGTCAAGACTGGAAAGTCTCAAGTCAAGTCCTAAGTCCTGCATTTTGAGTTTCGAGTCCTTTCAAGTCCTTTTAACCACAGACTAATATATTAACATAGATTGTGTATGCTTTTCAAACGCTGTATTTATTTATTAAAACAAGTGCATTTTAAATTGCAGGAAAGAAAATTGTGCTGACATTGCACTTCATAATAGCACTATTAACCAGTCATTTTAAACATTAACTCATTCCTTTACAGAACAAACACATTGAAAAATAAAGTGCAAATGTACTTATTTGTACAAAAGTGTTAACATTGAAAAAACATGACATATACGTGAACATAACAAAAAAGTTGTACTTTTTATATGTCAGGGCCCTATGCTGCATTGCATTTGCAAAAGACCAAATTAGCCAAGAGTCTGTCAGTCATTTGTGCACGATGGGGGCGTAGTATGATGCCACCATGGCTGAAAACTCGCTCCACTGGAGCACTGGAGGCAGGCACTGCCAAGACTCTCATGGCCACTCGGAACAGTGAAGGAAGAGTCTTCATGTTCAATGCCCAGAACAAAAGGGGGGGGGGGGGGGGGGGGGGAGTTTTTTTGGGTTGGTGCACTACTTGTAAGTGTATCTTGTGTTTTTTATGTTGATTTAATTAAAAAAAAGAAAGAAAATTTTTTTTTTTCTTGTGCGGCCCGATACCAATCGATCCACGGACCAGTACCGGGCCGCGGCCCGGTGGTTGGGGACCACTGAGGTAAACAACCAACAGTATGTCAGAAAGCTAGCTAAAACGGTACACATATTCATAATATAGTATACATTTTAACTGACCTTTATTTTACTATTTTTGTCTTTTTTTAGGTGGCTAAAATACGCGGTGCTGCTGACCGCCGTCTAACGTTACGTGTGATATATTGACTAACGTAACCCTGCTTAAAAAAAATCACTGAACAAAAAGTATGAATAAGGTAGTGAACTGCAACAGATTCCCGTGTTTGCAATAACGTTATAACGTTAGCAGTGAGTTTACAGCCTCACTGATTTAACTACACAGCAAATAAAAGTCACGTTACTTAGCCAATAAACGTTATCTTTCATTCAAAACTTACCGTTCTTTGTGCAACTTCAAATGCCGGACGAAGTTGGAAGTTGTTTCCTCTCCATCAGTAATTTTCGAACCGCATGTGTTGCATACTGCAAACCGTTTTGTGTTGACCACCTCGTAATTTTTATACCCAAACAAAATTATTTTAGGTATCATTTTTTGTTCACTGGCGTGTGGTTTGGACATGTCTTCTTCGTTGGTTGTCCTGCAATTTGATTGGATGAATGCTGTGTGATGAAAACAAAGTAGATCTAATTTGATTGGCTGTTGTACTGAGAGCACACCAGCTGACACACGCAACGCTGATAGACAAGTACACAATGAAAAATACGGAGCGCTCCCGAATAACTTTTTCATCTTTGGGTTTTGGGGAAAGTAGCAAGTCATGTCAAGTCATGTCAATTCAAAAGGCTCAAGTCCAAGTGAAGTCACAAGTCATTGATGTTAAAGTCTAAGTCGAGTTGCAAGTCTTTTTACATTTTGTCAAGTCGAGTCTAAAGTCATCAAATTCATGACTCGAGTCTGACTCGAGTCCAAGTCATGTGACTCGAGTCCACACCTCTGCTTAAAACCCAGTGGCGGGCCGTGCGTTTCCCACCTAGGCCTTCAGTGATGTCCGACTTCTATGATGACCTCTCAAAATACCATCATTTATGTCCCCACATGACCATTGCTGGAGAAATACTATACAGGAACACAATTTTGCACTACTGTATATACATACAGTACATACATGCGTACGTATGTATGTATATACATATATATATTTGTATACACATACATGTATGTATGTATATACATACATGTATATTAGAGATGCGCGGTTTTGGATTATCCGCGGATCGGCCGGATGAAATTAAAAAAAATTAGATTTTATCCGCGGGTCGGGTCGGGTCGGGCGGTTGAAATAAAAAAAAATTAGATTTTAAATAGATTCAGGCGGGTGGCAGTTAAACCAATTCGGAAATAGTTAAATGTTGTTACCCACATACGAAAAACGAGCAGGCACCTGCTGCATATGCCACAACAGAAGAAAAAAAAAAAAAGAGATGGACACTTTTACGGAGCGGAGAAGGGACGCCTCGCCGGGGTCCGGGACCGAGGCCCCTTCCCCCGAGAGGGCCCCACCGGGAGCCGTAGCTGAGGCGATCCGCGAGAAGGGCCCGACGCACGTCCAGGGTCACCACCGCGCCCACCGAACCGACACCCCGCCTCGTCCGCCTTTGCCGCGGCCGGCGTCACGCGCAGCAGGTAAGCAGCTTACCTGCCCGCCACCCCCGTGGCCGGGGGCTCGTAACAGGGGTCACTCCGCGCACTCCGCCCGCGCAGCTTACCTGCCCGCCACCCCTGTTGCCGGGGACGCGTAACAGGGGTCACTCCGCGCGCAGTGCGCTCACGAAAGGGGTGGGGCTCACCCTGGTTGATATAGACAGCAGGACGGTGGCCATGGAAGTCGGAGCCCGCTAAGGAGTGTGTAACAACCCACCTGCCGAATCAACTAGCCCTGAAAATGGATGGCGCTGGAGCGTCGGGCCCATACCCGGCCGTCGCCGGCAGCGAGACGCGCTTGGAGGTGCGCTCAGCGCGGCTCCCATATGATTGCGCACTGGTGTGCGTCTGGGTCGTGACAGCGTGGCACGCGAATGTCTGTGCTGCATTGGATCAGTCTCCTTTCTTTAACAGGCAAAAGCTTTATAACCTCACTAATGCCTTGCATCGTCTATATTAGATATATAACAACGGGCGGGTGCGGTTCTGATCAAATGTTAGATCGGGTGGATGGTGGATGGTTGACGACTTTCTGATGCGGTTGCGGATTAAATAATTGCCTATCCGCGCATCTCTAATGTATATACATATATACATATATGTATGTATGTGTATACATGTATGTATATACATACATATATATGTATATACATACATATATATATACATATATGAATCACCACCAACAGTGTACATAACGGGTTATTTTCTGGCACATTTAAATATCAATAAACCCGCATCAGCAATTAAAACATATCTTATGCGGTACTGTCAAAACTGTCTACATATATACATAAATATATGTATATATATGTATGTACATACATACATACATACATACATATGTATATACATATATATTTATATACATACATACATACATGATATATATACAGTATATATATATATATATATATATATATATATATATATATATATATATATATATATATATATATATATATATATATATACAGCTTTCTGTGTGGAGTTTGCATGTTCTCCCCGTGACTGCGCGGGTTCCCTCCGGGTACTCCGGCTTCTTCCCACCTCCAAAGACATGCACCTGGGGATAGGTTGCTTGGCAACACTAAATTGGCCCTAGTGTGTGAATGTGAGTGTGAATGTTGTCTGTCTATCTGTGTTAGCCCTGCGATGAGGTGGCGACTTGTCCAGGGTGTACACCGCCTTCTGCCCGATTGTAGCTGAGATAGGCTACAGCGCCCCCCGCGACCCCAAAGGGAATAAGCGGTAGAAAATGGATGGATGGATGGATATATATATATATATATATATATATATATATATATATATATATATATATATATATATATATATATATATATATACTCCAACCTGCTTTGTTAATGGGGTCATATTATGTTTTTTTTCCCTACATTTACAACACTTCCTTTTGGTCTACATAACATGTAGCTCAAAATAAAAATGAAGTCTGCTCAAGGCCCCTTTTATGCAAATACATAAAATATATATGAGATTAAAGTGGCCATGTTGCAAGATAACAAACTTAAATTTACAGGAATAAAGTGGCAATATTTGTACAGTATATTACAAGAAAAGTTGTCACATTTGCACACAATAGAATTATAATAAATGTATTTCGTATAATTATCATTTCTTTTTTCTCTTTTTCTCCTTCCTCTTGTTTTATGGCAGGGGCACTCAGAGCCACCTACTGTATTGGAGTGTGAACAAAACTTCCTTCCCTTCTCCCTCCCTCACATACATACATATTCCTTCCCATACTAAATTGTATTCCATAAACTGTTCTATAAACGTCACTAGCATTTTCTGGTTGCTGCTTAGTACCCTTTTGTGAGTAACCTCCTTCTGTCCATGTCTTCCAGTGGCGGGCCGTGCGTTTCCCACCTAGGCCTTCAGTGATGTCCGACTTAAATTATGACCTCTCAAAATACCATAATTTATGTCCCCACATGACCATTGCTGGAGAAATACTATACAGGAACACAATTACGCACTACTGGGCATTGAATCACCACCAACAGTGTACATAACGGGTTATTTTCTGGCACATTTAAATATCAATAAACCCGCATAAGCAATTAAAACATATCTTATGCGGTACTGTCAAAATTAAAATTGCAAAAAACATAATAAACGTGAAAAAATAAATAAAATATCTGATCTCACAGTCAGTAGAAACCATTCGAGCTTCCGGGGTTGGCCGACATGGTCTCACAAGATGTAGTTTATCTTTAAATATCCTTCTTGAAAATGGCCTTGCAAATATATCTGTTGTCTTATCTAATCATAAAAGATGCAGACGAGGCATGTTGGCTGAGTTCTTAAAGTTTACTCCACAAGGTGCTCATCAAAAACATCCCGCTACTGTGCATGCTCTTCACTACTGTGGCATGCCGGGTAATGGAGTTCTTATGTTACCTAGCTTATAACATCACTATATATATCTGCCTTAGGCCATCTAGAAGGCCTTACTGACAACAACCCGTGATCTGATTGGCTATCGCAACTGTCTGTCAACTGTATGTCCCCGTTCCTTACAGTGCACGGACGCCCGCATTGCTGAATCTGAAGGCTTCGGGCAGATTTGGTACAAACGTGTACGACATAGCAACATAAGCTGGCTCAATTCTGATTGGATAAAAACTCTATAACCTAAAAACAACAGCGCTGGAAGGAGCATATTATGACATGAAGAGAATATGAATACTTTTAGATATTTAGGGAAAGTAAATTAAAAATTACTTTTATCTTTAATTATGATCATGATTTCTGGTTATGTTAGGTCAGCAGAGAAGGCCTTGCTGGCCCTGACGGCACACCACTGTTTTAAACCTATCATCCATCCATCCATCCATTTTCTACCGCTTGTCCTTATCATTGTCTCAGTTATTAGTGTCTTGTATTGTGTATCATTTCCTTTCCAGCGCTCTTATTTTTTTATTCCACTTTCTGTTTGCCTCCATTTGCTACCACTCCCCTGGATCTGAGTGCTAGTTCCGTCACCTGCCCCTTATTATCAATCAGGGAACACCTATCCCTGATGTGATCATCAGGATGCTTTTCGGGACTGGATCATTTTGCGTTGTACCTTTGCTGGCTTTGCGCTTCACACGCCTGTTTTCCATCCGCACTTCCCAGCTTTGTTTTTGTGTTACCAGTGTTTCCGTAATAAAGAGGGCTTCTTTTCTGCACTTGGCTGCCGTCTCTGCATCCCGGGACCATACATACACCGAAACGTAACAAAAACCAATACAATGCAGTTTAATCAATTATTCTTAATATTCTTTATTAATATTAGTATCACTATTACACCAGGGCTTTAGCACACTCAAAATCTTGCCATATCGTGCATGAACTGTTTACATATGTTCATTAAATACACTGTCCTAGATGCACACTTTTGGGGGAAACTGGCAGCTGAGATCGGCTCCAGCACCCCCCCGTGACCCCAACAAAAGGGACAAGCAGTAGAAAATGGATGGATGGATGGATGGATGGTCTGGTTCCAATTTTATATATATATATATATATATATATATATATATATATATATATATATATGTATATATGTATGTGTATGTATATATGTATGTGTATGTATATATGTATATACGTACATACATATATATGTATGTATGTATGTATGTATATATGTACATATTTATGTATATACATACATATATATATATATATATATATATATATATATATATATATATATATATATATATATATATATATATATATATATATATATAGGTAAAAGCCAGTAAATTAGAATATTTTGAATAACTTGATTTATTTCAGTAATTGCATTCAAAAGGTGTAACTTGTACATTATATTTATTCATTGCACACAGACTGATGCATTCAAATGTTTATTTCATTTAATTTTGATGATTTGAAGTGGCAACAAATGAAAATCCAAAATTCCGTGTGTCACAAAATTAGAATATTACTTAAGGCTAATACAAAAAAGGGATTTTTAGAAATGTTGGCCAACTGAAAAGTATGAAAATGAAAAATATGAGCATGTACAATACTCAATACTTGGTTGGAGCTCCTTTTGCCTCAATTACTGCGTTAATGCCGCGTGGCATGGAGTCGATGAGTTTCTGGCACTGCTCAGGTGTTATGAGAGCCCAGGTTGCTCTGATAGTGGCCTTCAACTCTTCTGCGTTTTTGGGTCTGGCATTCTGCATCTTCCTTTTCACAATACCCCACAGATTTTCTATGGGGCTAAGGTCAGGGGAGTTGGCGGACCAATTTAGAACAGAAATACCATGGTCCGTAAACCAGGCACGGGTAGATTTTGCGCTGTGTGCAGGCGCCAAGTCCTGTTGGAACTTGAAATCTCCATCTCCATAGAGCAGGTCAGCAGCAGGAAGCATGAAGTGCTCTAAAACTTGCTGGTAGACGGCTGCGTTGACCCTGGATCTCAGGAAACAGAGTGGACCGACACCAGCAGATGACATGGCACCCCAAACCATCACTGATGGTGGAAACTTTACACTAGACTTCAGGCAACGTGGATCCTGTGCCTCTCCTGTCTTCCTCTAGACTCTGGGACCTCGATTTCCAAAGGAAATGCAAAATTTGCATGGTTGGGTGATGGTTTGGGGTGCCATGTCATCTGCTGGTGTCGGTCCACTCTGTTTCCTGAGATCCAGGGTCAACGCAGCCGTCTACCAGCAAGTTTTAGAGCACTTCATGCTTCCTGCTGCTGACCTGCTCTATGGAGATGGAGATTTCAAGTTCCAACAGGACTTGGCGCCTGCACACAGCGCAAAATCTACCCGTGCCTGGTTTACGGACCATGGTATTTCTGTTCTAAATTGGCCCGCCAACTCCCCTGACCTTAGCCCCATAGAAAATCTGTGGGGTATTGTGAAAAGGAAGATGCAGAATGCCAGACCCAAAAACGCAGAAGAGTTGAATGCCACTATCAGAGCAACCTGGGCTCTCATAACACCTGAGCAGTGCCAGAAACTCATCGACTCCATGCCACGCCGTATTAACGCAGTAATTGAGGCAAAAGGAGCTCCAACCAAGTATTGAGTATTGTACATGCTCATATTTTTCATTTTCATACTTTTCAGTTGGCCAACATTTCTAAAAATCCCTTTTTTGTATTAACCTTAAGTAATATTCTAATTTTGTGACACACGGAATTTTGGATTTTCATTTGTTGCCACTTCAAATCATCAAAATTAAATGAAATAAACATTTGAATGCATCAGTCTGTGTGCAATGAATAAATATAATGTACAAGTTACACCTTTTGAATGCAATTACTGAAATAAATCAAGTTTTTCAAAATATTCTAATTTACTGGCTTTTACCTGTATATATGTATATATGTATGTGTATGTATATATGTATGTGTATGTATATATGTATATACGTACATACATATATATGTATGTATGTATGTATATATGTATATACGTACGTATTTATGTATATACATACATAGATATATATATATATATATATATATATATATATATATATATATATATATATATACACAGGTAAAAGCCAGTAAATTAGAATATTTTGAAAAACTTGATTTATTTCAGTAATTGCATTCAAAAGGTGTAACTTGTACATTATATTTATTCATTGCACACAGACTGATGCATTCAAATGTTTATTTCATTTAATTTTGATGATTTGAAGTGGCAACAAATGAAAATCCAAAATTCCGTGTGTCACAAAATTAGAATATTACTTAAGGCTAATACAAAAAAGGGATTTTTAGAAATGTTGGCCAACTGAAAAGTATGAAAAAGAAAAATATGAGCATGTACAATACTCAATACTTGGTTGGAGCTCCTTTTGCCTCAATTACTGCGTTAATGCGGCGTGGCATGGAGTCGATGAGTTTCTGGCACTGCTCAGGTGTTATGAGAGCCCAGGTTGCTCTGATAGTGGCCTTCAACTCTTCTGCGTTTTTGGGTCTGGCATTCTGCATCTTCCTTTTCACAATACCCCACAGATTTTCTATGGGGCTAAGGTCAGGGGAGTTGGCGGGCCAATTTAGAACAGAAATACCATGGTCCGTAAACCAGGCACGGGTAGATTTTGCGCTGTGTGCAGGCGCCAAGTCCTGTTGGAACTGGAAATCTCCATCTCCATAGAGCAGGTCAGCAGCAGGAAGCATGAAGTGCTCTAAAACTTGCTGGTAGACGGCTGCGTTGACGCTGGATCTCAGGAAACAGAGTGGACCGACACCAGCAGGTGACATGGCACCCCAAACCATCACCCAACCATGCAAATTTTGCATTTCCTTTGGAAATCGAGGTCCCAGAGTCTGGAGGAAGACAGGAGAGGCACAGGATCCACGTTGCCTGAAGTCTAGTGTAAAGTTTCCACCATCAGTGATGGTTTGGGGTGCCATGTCATCTGCTGGTTTCGGTCCACTCTGTTTCCTGAGATCCAGGGTCAACGCAGCCGTCTACCAGCAAGTTTTAGAGCACTTCATGCTTCCTGCTGCTGACCTGCTCTATGGAGATGGAGATTTCAAGTTCCAACAGGACTTGGCGCCTGCACACAGCGCAAAATCTACCCGTGCCTGGTTTACGGACCATGGTATTTCTGTTCTAAATTGGTCCGCCAACTCCCCTGACCTTAGCCCCATAGAAAATCTGTGGGGTATTGTGAAAAGGAAGATGCAGAATGCCAGACCCAAAAACGCAGAAGAGTTGAAGGCCACTATCAGAGCAACCTGGGCTCTCATAACACCTGAGCAGTGCCAGAAACTCATCGACTCCATGCCACGCCGCATTAACGCAGTAATTGAGGCAAAAGGAGCTCCAACCAAGTATTGAGTATTGTACATGCTCATATTTTTCATTTTCATACTTTTCAGTTGGCCAACATTTCTAAAAATCCCTTTTTTGTATTAGCCTTAAGTAATATTCTAATTTTGTGACACACGGAATTTTGGATTTTCATTTGTTGCCACTTCAAATCATCAAAATTAAATGAAATAAACATTTGAATGCATCAGTCTGTGTGCAATGAATAAATATAATGTACAAGTTACACCTTTTGAATGCAATTACTGAAATAAATCAAGTTTTTCAAAATATTCTAATTTACTGGCTTTTACCTGTGTATATATATATATATATATATATATATATATATATATATATATATATATATATATATATATATATATGTATGTATAGCGACATCTTTTTTTTTTGTGTCCTGTCCAGCCACTAAGGCAAAGCATATTGTTGATGTAGATGCCCATATTTGCAGATTTTTATTTTACAAAAGAGAAGCATGGGATACTTCTTCTGTTGCCTTATTTGTGTTTGACTTCATTAAATTCATTTATATTAATGTTTGGCGCAGCCGGATCGGAGTAGGAGGTGATACAAAGAATAATAAAAAGGAAGACAGAAGGGCAAAGAGGAGGGATAAGACAGAGAGACAACAACAGCAACAACAACAACAAAAACAGAACAACAGCAAATACGATATGTACAAATATGATACGAAAAGTGATAGCAGAGAAGCAGTTAGTGAAGTAAATATTAATAACACAGAAATGACAATGAACATTATTGCACTAAATGGAGCAATAAAAATAACAATATAAATAGCACTATTGATAATGACTAATAATAATAATTACCTCTATTATCAACAATACAATTGTTTCAAATGCAACAATACGTATATGTAATGATAACTTGAATTACAAAATAAAGCAGATAAATGCAGGGGAAGAAAGAGAAGCGAACTCTATTAACCTTGTAGATTGTTATAGTAACAGGTTAAGCTTTGTCAGTGTGCCGTATTTTACCCAAGGTCATGTTAGCTCTAATCTAAACTAAACAAAATTTATGCTAATCCACCTTTTTTTAAATCTTTTTTTTCCAAATAAAAGTCGATAAGAGAACCGACAAAGAACCGAATCGTTAAGCAGAATCGAAAGTGGAATCGGTACCGAAAAAATCTTATTGATTCTCATCCCTAGCCGTGTGTGGTGGGTGGGGTTACTGGCCCACTATTGCCTTGCCATCCTGTAGCAACTTCACTTCCTGGAGGCCAGCCATGGAGACCTTGAGGCGAGAGAGTGCGTTGGCGAGGAGCTGAGGGTGACCAGGTTCGTTCAAGTTCAGCACATTTTAGGTTCAGGGTTTCTTTAGGTAGCTATGCAGATAGGGAGTTTCTGACGATGTTAATGTGTGGTGGCCTTCCTGGTGGTCCATCAGTGAAACCCCTCCCTTGTGGGTTTGAGGGAGTCCCGTCGTAACGACTGCCAGTGTGCCTGGAGGGCCCTCAAGGGCCCAGCCTTTATTCAATTGGTGTACGGTAGAGGTTAAATAAATGATAATGAGTTATACTTGTATAGCGCTTTTCTACCTTCAAGGTACTCAAAGCGCTTTGACAGTATTTCCACATTCACCCATTCACACACACATTCACACACTGATGGCGGGAGCTGCCATGC
The DNA here is from genome assembly GCF_033978685.3 of Nerophis lumbriciformis. Lineage (NCBI taxonomy): Eukaryota > Metazoa > Chordata > Actinopteri > Syngnathiformes > Syngnathidae > Nerophis > Nerophis lumbriciformis. The sequence goes on from NC_084556.2 coordinate 5,726,897, forward strand.
AAGGCGCTAACCAGCAGCCATCAGGAGCAAGGGGTGAAGTGTCTTGCCCAAGGACACAACGGACGTGACTAGGATGGTAGAACGTGGGGATTGAATCCCAATAACCATCAACCCTCCGATTGCTGGCACGGCCACTCTACCAACTTCGCCACGCCGCCCCTTCCAAGTTTTTACAGGGGCTGAGCTGCTCATACTGCCGCCAACCCTCCTTCTTTCTCATCCAGGGTTTGGGACAGGCAAAGCCGCTACCGAGACCTTTGTACCATTTTTTACTTGGTACTTGGCCTCGACAGCTCTGATTCAACTCTAAGCATACCTTTTAATATCCGCAGAGCTGTAGGCCTATAATTGCTCGTGTAAGTAGGATCTTTCCCTGGCTTTCTAATCTGGACATTCATCACCACTTTCCAACTTTAAGGCAAAGTTCCAACCTCTCATACTTTATCATAAAATCCCAGAACTTTCATGACAGCTATAGACCCCATTTGCTTAAGCATGATGTAACACACTATCGTGTATCCTTACCCGGAGATGATGGCGATGCTCTTTCGATTGCCCTTCTCATTTCACTTTGTTCTCCCTTTTTCATAACATAACCAGGTCAAGGCTGTGATGCAAATGATGTCATGTGACACACAGAGTGACGCAACTTTGACTTTGTAGGCGTGTAGAAGTACTACCTTTGACATATTAGTCATTGTGATGTCAACATCACCTAAAGTATTTGTGTTGGATCTGTAGGATCTGGTACTTTCAAATTTGTTGCTAAGTTGATCAAATATGCAGAATCAGGAGGGTGCCACGGCCCACGAGGAGCCCCAAGCAGACGCCGCCGAAGAGGCGATGACGGCCAAGAGAGTCATCTACTTGCACCGAGACCTCTTGGCTTTCCTCACCGACCTCCAGACGGCGGCCGACGCCAAGCAATCGTTGCGACGGACCAAGTCCGAGGAAGTTATCCGGCTGCGGCTGGAGCGGATAGAAAACTCCAGGGTGTTCAGCAAGGAGAAACTGGAAGAAATTAAGGAAGGGTGGCGTCAGACCGAGAAGAAAACCAACCTACCGGATCTTCTGGAAGCTCTGAACAGGCAGGAGACCTTTTGTTCAGAACTAATGGAATACAAGATGAAGCTCATAGCGGATCTGCAGAGAGAGTGGGAGGACGGAAGCGAGCGCCACTCCATCGACCTCAGGAAGCAGACAGAAGCGCTGGACGTGATGATAGATCGCATGAACCAAGTGAGGCGCATGACGATGGACAACAAGGAGCTGGGCCAGATCGAAAGCCCGCATGACGTCTTTCTGACGCAGAGCCTGAGCGAGTGGGACAGCTACCAGAAGGATCTGCGGGCCAAAGCTCAAGAGTGGCTGAAGGAGAGGAAGGCGGCCATGGACGAGTACGAGAACGCCATGCCCAAGCTGGAGCTGGCCCAGAACGAGTGCACCACGGCCAAGCGGGCCATCGACATGAAGCTGACCGAGCTGGAGAGGGAGCAGGAGGAGATCAAGGGCAAGCGGGCCGTGCTGGACGCCAGGAAGCTCAGCTGCGACGAAAAACCTGAAGTCATTTACCTCCTGAGGAAGCGCGTCAACACCCTGAAAGTGCAGCTGAGCGACATCATGAAGATGATCTCCACTGAGGAGGACACCTTCCAAAGGCGAGAGCAGCACCTGCTGGAGGACATCAGGAGCAGCATGGCGCAGCACAAGCGCATCCAGAAGAAAATCAAGCACTTCGCACTCAGCGACGCGCAGACCTTTGTGGAGATGTCGCAGATGCTCGTTTCTGAGGTGAAGCTGCTGGCCGAGAGCGCCCTTGCCGCCGACTCACACCTTTGTACGCACCTGGGCTTAACGTGGAAGAGGCCCGAGGCCGTCATGGAGCGCTGCTACCCCATCCAGCCGCAGGACGAGTTCGAAATGGCGGCGCAGGTGTACGCCGAGAGCCTCGCCGAGGTGGACGCCAAGACGATGACGGCGCTGCTGGAGCTGCTGTGCAACGAGCTGAGCTTCCTCATCGACACCAGCGACAACCTGAGTTTGCTGGAGACCGACCACCGGACAGCGGAGAAGATGCTGGCCCTCCTCAACGCCTTCGACTTTTACGCTGACGACCTCAACAGGCTGGTGTCATTCCTCCTCAAGTACGAGGAGCAGCACAAGGAGCGGGCGGACCAGGCCGATGGAATCGCGGCCAGCGTGACCTCTGAACTCATCCAGCCCAACAACGTCCTTCCCGCTTTCCTGAGCTTTGTCAGCTACCGCGTGCACTGCATAAGGAGCTCGGCGCTACGTCATCACTTGGACTGGGACGCAGACGCCGATAAAGCCTTCTGGGAGGATATGGTCCGCGTCATCCCGGAGGAAAAACTCAGACTGTGGGACGCGGCGGAAATTGCCCTGACGCAGTACTTAGAAGTGCTTGAGAAAAACTCCAAAATATTGCAGAAAAACTTAAATTTGGAGGAAGAGAACAGGGCGCTGAGGAAGCAATTGTCATGCGAGAATGACACAAGCATTTTTTTGCTGAAGGATTTCCTCAAGAGAGAAACTTAACTGTAATCCTAATAACTAAAGTGAAATGCATTCAACAAAATTAATAAACAACATTTTGTTTTTCTCTGAAACAATCCTACTTAAAACCAACTTCTAACATGCATGCTATGTAGCTGCGTGTACCGCTCCAATATGGCTGCCGTAGTCGCGCATGCGAGCGGGTGATCGAAACAGAGCATGCGCCAACTAGCCGCCGCCCATTTGTTTGGCTGGCCCTTTAAAAAAAGGGCACGTCTTGTGCTGAAGTTGTACCGGAAGTAAATGGTGTACACTTCATAATAAAGTAAGTATAGTGAACAATTAGTCAGGCTTTACGCGGTCTGTCTGGTTTAAAAATACATGATTATGAATATATTATACCAGCAATACCCGGCAGCTAATTATAACAAGTTTTTAACAAGGCACATCCGCCACTTCGACGTTTTCAAACCGGAAGTGACCATACCGCGACTGTCTAATCAAAGCTGGCTTGACGTCGTCGCAACAATGACACGAAGCCACGGTTTAAGCAAAGATCCTGCATTTTGCCAAACGTTTACAAGGTACAGTTGCCAAACTTGTCCATAAGCATAAATTAAACGCCTAAATATTGTCGATATGTGTGTAGCATGTGGTTCTAGTTGTTTTTTTTTGTATCGTAGTGAGTGAGCTTGTGTGGAGGCAACAATGCTAGCCGACCTGTTAGCTTAGCTTTAGCCGACGTGTAGTCATATTTACACATCGCTTAAAAATGTTTTTTTAAGATTATATTTGTATACTTTTAGCTACTAACATACGTTATACTGTTAACAACCGAGATGTTGGAGAATTTTAAACATGAAATACACCTGCACAATATATCCACAATATAGAACCACTTGTGTAAATAAGGCAACCACATTATTTAAAAACATGTCTCCCTAGCACCTATTTTGTGCCCCTGCAAGTGAGTTGAGGCACGTCGTATATTCACTATCTTTTTTGCAAGTTTCCTCCTTAATGTTGTATACTTCGCTCCATGTTCTGTATTTTATCAACATTCATTAATTCTCCCCTCTTTAGGTTGTAATTTGACTTGCTGATGCAGCGTTCGCTCATCGTAATAGCAAAAAAGACCTTCAACCTACGACCCCTCACCGCTCATCTCTTCAGAGCCTCTTCATATTTCAAACCCCCTTCCGCTCACACCCTTGAGGTCCACCATCTCTTCTCGCCACTGCCCTTGCGTAACGACCCGCTTTTCCCACGTCAGCGCCTCTCCCAGCCCGCCATGTCTGACCAGCGCTTCCTGGTAGAGTACGCCAAGCGCGGCACGGCGGGATGCAAGAAGTGCAAGGAGAAGATCGGCAAGGGCATCACGCGCATCGGCAAGATCGTGCCCAACCCTTTCAGCGAGTCAGCGGGCGAGATGAAGGAGTGGTACCACGTCAAGTGCATATTCGAGAAGCTGGAGCGTGCCCGGGCCACCACCAAGAAGATCGAGGACATCACCGACCTGGAAGGCTGGGAGGAGCTGCAGGATGAGGACAAGGAACTCATCAATAAACATGTCTCGGGTACAAAACCTACTCAGTGGCCTAGTATACCTACTCAGTGGCCTAGTGGTTAGAGTGTCCGCCCTGAGATCGGTAGGTTGTGAGTTCAAACCCCGGCCGAGTCATACCAAAGACTATAAAAATGGGACCCATTACCTCCCTGCTTGGCACTCAGCATCAAGGGTTGGAATTGGGGGTTAAATCACCAAAATGATTCCCGGGCGCGGCCACCGCTGCTGCCCACTGCTCCCCTCACCTCCCAGGGGGTGATCAAGGGTGATGGGTCAAATGCAGAGAATAATCTCGCCACACCTAGTGTGTGTGTGACAATCATTGGTACTTTAACTTTAACTTTAACACGTAACTTGGAAATCTATGAGTGACTTTGTAACTCAAATCAATACTTTGAAATTGAAATCAGTCAAAAAACACCAGAATTTTAGCATGTGAATTACCTTTTAAAAAGAAAAACAAACTTTTAGTTATGAAATATTGTTGAAAAAATTTACAATATAATGTAGTACAAACTACAATAGTTTTAGGAATGTAATTATGTTCAGCATTTACCTTGGAGAACAGACTTCCACGGTATCTATGAGCTGCTTTTCCGTCACATCAGCAGCTTATCCATATTTTCATGCATAAATGTCCGCTGTTAAAAGATATTATTTCAACTGCGTTATCGCTGGCTTTTGTATGGGGCTACACTCACTGCCTCGCTAAATCGGCGACACGGTCTGTCATGATTTTGATGATTTCTTTCTCCAGTTCTGTCCTTCAAACTCGATCACTTTCTCTGTTCCAGTGGTTGGAAAAAAATAATCATGTCAATCTCTAGCTCTAAATTAATGCTAGTGACTAAGACTGGATGTTTTGTGTGACGTTCAAGGCATATTTATTTTAGGTCAAAGTCCAAATTATGCACATTTTAGGGCTGCAACAACTTATCGATTGAAATCGATTATAAAAATAGTTGGCGATTAATTTAGTCATCGATTCGTTGGATCTATGCTATGCGCATAGGAATTATTTTATTTTAAAAAATTTTTCATATGTATATATTTTTTTATAAACCTTTATTTATAAACTGCAACATGTACAAACAGCTGAGAAACAATCAAAATAAGTATGGTGCCAGTATGCTGGTTTTTTTTCAACAAAATACTGGAAAGGGTAGAAATGTAGTTTGTCTCTTTTATCCGATTATTAATCGATTAATCGGAGTAATAATCGACAGATTAATCGATTATCAAATTAGTCGTTAGTTGCAGCCCTAGCACATTTCAGAGGTTTCTTGTATCTATTATTGTGCTGTCAAAAGTTTGGAGACACCTTCTCATCCAATAACATGCATTTTTTAAAAGTTTCTCTTGTTGTTCATGTATCGCAGACTTGATGGCTAAAGTCAACTCCACGCCAAAAAAGAAGGTGCAGGCCAAGTTAAACACGTCAGGCACGCTCCAGTCCCCTCCCCTGGCAGACCCCTCAGCAAACGCACCACGAAAGTTTTCAGGCTTTACCGGTAAGACACTTCTATCTCCCGAAAGACGACAAGTCCATTCTGGAAAGCGTAACCCCTTGCGTGTCCTATGCAGCTGCGAAGGCAGGCGCTTCGAGTGGGCCGTCGTCCTCCACTTCCTCCCCTTCCTCATTCTCTTCCCCGCCTGCCAAAGCCAGCCAAGGCAGCACCTTGGCCGCGCAGCTTTGCGATCCCCAGCACAAGGACTGCCTCCTTCGAGAGTTTCGGAAGCTGTGTGCCACGGTGGCTGAGAACAACAGCTACAACGTCAAGACACAGATCATCGAGAAGTTCCTCCGGAAGGGCACGGGCGGAGGTTTGCACGGCTAAAACTGACAAGTAATTTAAACATTTTTTTAATCCAAAGTGAATTGTTTTTATTCGCTGTGTGCAATGGTAGATAAGTTCCATGGAAATCTGTACCTGACGGTGAAGCTGCTGCTGCCCGGCGTCGTCAAAAGTGTCTACAACCTCAACGACAAGCAGATTGTCAAACTCTTCAGTCGCATCTTCAGATGCAACCAGGACGACATGGTGCGCGACCTGGAGAAGGTTGGTCCTCTCTCGTGCAATAAGCTGCTCCTGTGCATTCGCACTGTTTCACTTGCACCTCATTACCGCATGAATGCTGAGACATAGGCCTTCACACTATTCTTGATGTGTGTAAAAAATAATGTATTTTAGCATCTCTCACTATTTACACATTTTGTTGTATAACAGCAAAAGTGTGATTTTTTTTTTTTGTCTTGCTAATAGGGGGAAAAAATCGATTCAAATTCAAATCGCCATTCTCACGTTGTATCGATTCTCATTTTTCAAAAATCGATTTTATTTAATTTTTAATTTTTTAATTTTTAATTTAAAATTTTGTTTTTTTTTATTTAAATTTTTTTTTTTTATAATCAATCCAACAAAACAATACACAGCAATACCATAACAATGCAATCCAATTCCAAAACCAAACCCGACCCAGCCACACTCAGAACGGCAATAAACAGAGCAATTGAGGGGAGACACAAACACGACACAGAACAATCCAAAAGTAGTGAAAAAAAAAGAGAATATTATCAACAACAGTAATTTCAACATAGCAGTGATTAAAATCCCTCATTGACATTATCATTAGACATTTATAAAAAAAATAAAAAATTAAAGAATAGTGTCACAGTGGCTTACACTTGCATTCCCTCTCATAAGCTTGACAACACACTGTGTCCAATATTTTCACAAAGATAAAGTAAGTCATATTTTTGGTTCATTTAATAGTTAAAACAAATTTACATTATTGCAATCAGTTGATAAAACATTGTCCTTTACATTATAAAAGCTTTTTACAAAAATCTACTACTCTGCTTGCATGTCAGCAGACTGGGGTAGATCCTGCTGAAATCCTATGTATTGAATGAATGGAGAATTGTTTTGAATCGGAAAAATATCGCTTTTGAATCGAGAATCGCGTTGAATTGAAAAAATCGATTTATAATCGAATCGTGACCCCAAGAATCGATATTGAATCGAATCGTGGGACACCCAAAGATTCGCAGCCCTACTTGCTATACTAATACAATTGTGTGAATGCTGAGACATGGGTATTCATACTATTGCTAGTGTGTCTTGAAAATAATTTCTGTTTAGGGTGGTTTTTGATTTAAGATTTTCATGGTCAAATCTGATGAGATTCTGTCTGTCGTCGATGATCAGTCGACATTTTTTTATGGGGGTCATATGATTTCTTTATACATTTAAACATTTACTTGTAGTCTACATAACATGTAATGATGATTGTTTGGTCAAAATTGTGCATAGATTATGTTTAATCCTCTCTTCAGTTTTGTGGGCGGTATTATTTACGTGCCTCCACTTTTATAGCATCTTCTCCCCGTCAGCCATGTTTTAGTTTTTAGTGCTTCCATATGGAGTCTAATGTCAAATATAAATGAGCACTATAGAAATGGCAAAAGCGGAAGATGCATGTCCATCTACGAGCCAGTCTGCCCCACAAAAGATAGAGGAAAAAAAGGAACTTTTTGATTACAGCGTCAGACTACAATGGCGGACCCGCGCAAAGCTCTTTGGGTAAAACTATACCATATATGGAGATATTCGCTGACTTCACATGTTGGAAAAACGTCAAGTTGTGCAAATCCCAAACAGTTTGTTTGGAGGAAGTATGAAGGAAGGCAAGATTGTTTTATGAATACCTCTACCATGCCTCCATTGTTTGATTTTGCATTTGCATTATGCAGATCTCAAATACAGAAAAACAGGAACCAATAGGTAAGAAAAGTTGGTTTTGCATATCAGGGGTTGGGGGATTACGGCTATGTGCCTCAACCACTACGAGGTTGATAGTGAAATCGAACCATCGAATCCCTGACTATTTGAAGACAACCCTTTAGCACCTCTCAATTTTCACATATTTCATTGTTTTATAGCAAAAGTGTGATTTTTTGTCTCACAGCATTCACACCTGCTATACAATAAAAATAGTGTGAATGCTATTATACCATAAAAATTGTCTTAATTCACAGTATTGCTAATGTGTACAGAACATAAAATACTACATTTGTACTGTAGGCCTCAGTGGACCAAATCAGATTTTTTCAAAATCAGATTTTTTTTCCCAGCCGACTGTTTACATTGCAAGTAAAATGTGATCTTTATCAGACTGCAGTGTAAATGCGCACAGGCCCCAAATGTGGCCTCGACATCACTTGAAAGGGCAGTTCGATAAAGTGAAAACAAAGGAAGTTGACCGAATTTCATAAATGAACAAGGAAGTCGCTGCTACTACTACTAAATAAAGTAAAAGTCGCAACACCTTAAAAATGAGTGTTTTTTTTTTAAAGTAAAAAGACATTTAAGTGATGTATAGTATTAATGGATATGTATAGTGTAATATTTTTGGGAGTGTTCTAATTTTTTTATGGCTGTTAATTAGAGGAGACACGGACATCAGCGTGGATCATCGTTAGCTTTATTTTTCAACTCACATGTAAGCGTCAATTCCGGTCCTTCAACAATCGTTATTTCTTCTGAATCAAAATACATATTTATATATTACATATTGCCATTATTTGTGCACTATTGACTAGTGATGCACAGAAAAACCTGCTGTCCAAAACAGACTTTGCTCACCGAAACCGGATGTTGCGATGAAGTATCCACATCCGCTGGCGGGCTGCATCTTTTCCCGCGCACACAAATAACATAGCTCGCCCAAGGCTGACGAAAAAGTCACATAAGGGTTACATTCAGGTTGCATTGCGTATAGACTGAAGTCACAATTGAAAAGATCAGATTCCAATCAGATTTGGACTACCTCCTGATGTGGCCTGAAACTGATGCGAAAAGGTCAGATCTGAAGCACTTTGGAGCGTTTAAACTGGGAAAAAAATCAATCTGTGTCACTTGAGGGCAAAAAAGTCAGATTTGGTGTGCAGTATAAACGGGGCCAGACTGTATTTTCGCATCGGTCAACATATAATGTGAGACTTGGCCCGCACCTCTCATCCTCCCGCACGCTGAGCATCGGCTCCCCACAGGGCTGTGTGCTGAGCCCCCTCCTCTACTGCCTTTACACCCATGACTGCAGTCCGGCCCACAGTGACAACCTTACCGTCAAGTTCGCCGACGATACCACAGTGGTCGGGCTCATCTCCAGGGGTGACGAGGCTGCCTACAGAGAGGAGGTCCTGAAGCTGACGGCCTGGTCTTCGGAGAACAACCTCGCTCTCAACACCAGCAAGACCAGAGAGATCATCGTCGACTTCAGGAGGAGCAGCACCGACCCTGCCCCCCTCTACATCAACGGCGAGCGTGTAGAGAGGGTCCACACCTTCAGGTACCTTGGAGTCCACATCTCTAATGACTTCTCCTGGACAGTCAACACCACATCAATCATCAAGAAGGCTCAGCAGCGGCTACACTTCCTTAGAGTCCTCGGGAAGTACAACCTGAAGCCTGACCTGCTGCTGACCTTCTACCGCTCGTCCATCGAGAGCCTGCTGACCTACTGTATTACGGTATGGTACGGCAGCTGCACTGCAGCAGACAGGGAGAGGCTGCAAAGAGTGGTCAAGACGGCTCAGAAGATCATCGGCCGCCCTCTCCCCTCTCTGACAGACATCTACACCTCCCGCTGCCTCAACAGAGCCAGTGCCATCATCAAGGACAGCACCCACCCTGGCTCTGACCTGTTCCACCTGCTGCCCTCTGGGAAGCGCTACAGGTGCATTAAAACCAAAACAAACAGGCTAAAGAACAGCTTCTTCCCCAGGGCCATAACCATCCTGAACGGACTGCCCCATTGTCCCTCATAACTGCCTTCTCTTCGGTGCAATAACCCATTCCACCAACCACCCTGTTTTTGTTTTTTTGTTTTTTGTTTTTCATGTATATATTCATTTCACACCATATTCATTGCACTTCTACATTTTTTATATTTTTATATATTTGCACATTGTTTTTCTAGCATGCACACATCGCACTGTATGGAATGGCCTCAATCTCGTTACCTTGCGTAATGACAATAAAGCTGATTCTGATTCTGATACACACTGTTTATTGTATAATAACATAAGCGTTAATGCTGAGAAACGACCATTCACACTTTTGCTATTGTACAACAAAAATCGTGTGAAAGCTGAGACAAGCACATTCACAGTATTGCTAATGTCAAAAATGTTTTAAATGTCTGTTAGCATCTCTAGCTTACTTTATATTTACATTTACATTCTGTTTAGCATGGCAGAAATGAAGCCTAAAAACAAACATGTAAATTTTTTGTGCGTTACTCTGTTTTTTTCTAAGGGTGATGTGTCAGAAACGGTACGGATGTTCTTCGACGAGAGCAAAGCATTTCCGCCGTCGGCTAAGAGCCTCCTGACCCTCCAGGAAGTAGATGCGTCGCTGACCCGCCTCGCCCAGCTCACCAAGGAGGACGAGCAACAGAGCGAGCTGGAGGACGTTGCCAAAAAGTAATCTAATCACTACCTCGTTACTTGTTAATTAACGGGTATGGGCGCCGCCTGCAGAACTTTTAGCGCCACAAAACGTATGAAGCGAGCCTACATCGGTTTTTACCAGAACATAACTAACAATGAAACCTCTTCCATCACAGATGCACCAGCAACGACCTCAAATGCATCATACGTCTCATCAAGCACGACCTGAAGATGAACTCAGGAGCAAAACACGTGTAAGTGTCTCCTTTCACACATTAACCCTGAAAAATAAAAATCTAAATTTTTATGCTCGCCTCCCACTTTTGTCAGGCTGGACGCCGTCGACCCGAACGCCTACGATGCCTTCAAGGCCTCCCGAAATTTGGGCGACGTGATCGAGCGGGTACTGAAGAATCAGCAGGAGGCGTCCAACGGGTCGGGACCAAGGAAACTGTTGACCATAGAGGCGTCGCTCATGACCCCGGTTCAGCCCATGTTGGTGAGTCCCGCTAACAACGATATACATATGCTAATGATAGCTTAGTCCACTTTGCGGCAGCGCCCTTAGTCACCACTAGGATGAATCAACAGCCCCCTGGCCTCATTTATTGAGAGCTGCGTGGATTTCTTACTAAAAATTGGCATACGCTCAAATCTAGAAAACGGCGTACGCAAAAAAAAAAACAGATGTAATAAAGTGTCCGCACGCACTAATCCAAGCACACTACATCCCAATCAACGTGGAATTGACTGCACATGTTGGCCTGGCTGGGCACGCCCAGGCTATGCCCCCTTATAAATGTGCAAATCATATTGAAATTTGCCATGTGCCTGAGATTCCACCTTCTGCCCAATCACAATTTACCGCCAAGCAGTAGGAGGAGCTTCTTTCTTCGATTTCAAGTGAACAAAAAAGGTTTGAGTGGGATAAAGTGTGTGAGACTGTCAATGCTGCTGGCCTCGGAGAACCTCACACAGGCTGAAATGAAAAATAAATAGTTGGACATCAGGAAGAAGTTGAAGAATAAGATGGATGTGCTGGCCAAAACAGGCGAGAGGACCGAAAATAAAGTAGTGCTGCACCCGAGGGCTGCAGGATTATGGCCAAAATAATAATCACAATTATTTTTTATCAATATTGAAATCACGATTATTTACTGTTAATTAGTACATATTTTATTGCACTTTATATTTTAAACAAACCGTTTGTGAACTTGGCTTTTATTTTAAAATGAAACTATAAAAATGTATTGTTAATAAAATAAAATGTACAAAAGACAAAGGGCTAACCAAAATAAATGTGCCATTGCAGGGTGCGATTATAAAGTGCAAACAAATGAAAAAATAAGATTAAGCACCAAAGTCACATACTAAGGAACACATTCATTGTACTGCTCACAGTATATATAGGACGTATGTCTTTGGCCAAACAAAACGTTATTACAGCCGTTATTTTGGCGCGTCTTTGAGCAGTAGATGTATACGGTACGGTCATCTGTAATTTGGGCACCCCTGCTTTTGTAGCTGTTCGTTGGGGCTTTGCGCCGGTAGCGGCAACCCGCTCTGTTAGCAACCAGCTTTACAGTGCGGTTGAGGAAAGAAGGAAGTTTTGTTAATGCTTAACGTATTTCCGCAAATCGATAATTTGTTTGGATTTTGCATTTCAGGGTTTCACATAACAAGCGGGGAGTGCCTCGTAGGGATGATGTTCGAAACCGGTTCTTCCGGTTGTTCGAAAAGAAAAGAACCGTTCGATAAGAAAAGAACCCATTCCATGGACTCAAATCCCTTTTTGAGAATCAAGGCCACTATAGTAAAGAAAAAGAGTTGGTTCTTTATTCGAATTCCGGGGAACGAATCCCGTCCCACAAGAAATGCCCTGTGGGACATCACAGGAAATGACGTAGCTCAGTCATTAGACTGAGCTAAGTCATTTCCTGTGATGTCACACAAGCAGCAAAAATAATGGACCGGAAAAAACGCCTCAAGGCATGGCTATTCACAGAGACAGGTTGTTTTTGTGTTACTGTATATATTTGTTTTTCTGAAAAATCCCACTTAATATACTTTGGGTAACAACAGTCAATATTTATTTTTTTAATGTTTTTAGGGGGGTAACAGTCAATATTTATTTATTTATTTTATTTTATTTTTTCTTATAAGATAAAAGTGAGCTTTTGTAAAACCAAATACTGTGTTTTTTTCCATATACAACAACCTATCTGGATTCGATAAGAGAATCGATAAGGAATCGGTTCAATAAGAGGATTCGATAATGGGCTCGAACTCGATAATTTCTTATCAAACATCATCCCTAGTGCCTCGAGAACGGCGAGGCGTGCAGTCATGTTCCGGGGTTAAAATGTGTGCCTGTGGTTCCCTGTGGGTAACTCTGTGGGAGGACCGATGTAATAATGTATATATTTTTCCTAATATTTTTGGGAGCTCCTGGCTGATCTACCTTCAACCTCTCACCTCACACTCATTCTTACTCGCTCTCACATGAGTGCGCTGTCTATTGGTCGCCCCCTGGTGGTTGGCTGACTTGTGAACGAGCTTGGTTTGAAATGCAGCTCAGCTTGTTTTTTTAAATATTATCACTGACAATCACCCTCATTTAATCGTAGCTGCCAAAATCGTGATCACGATTAAAATTTCATTAATTGTGCAGCCCTGCTGCACCCTGTTTGAAAAGATCGCTGCAATGATAAGTAATATTTTATAGGAGGTGAGTGACAACACAATGTTATACAGTAGCCTGCTCACAGCCAGATTAGAGTTTCATGTGAAAATTATGTACCGGTAATATTTGGTTTGAAATATTTTAAATTTAAACGTGCCAGCACTATCAAAAAGGATTCAAAAGACTTTGACTCTTGTTTGATTACTCAATGTATTATTATAACACAGGAAAGCTACTTGCAGTAGCAGCCACGTGACACAAAGTCGGGCCATTCCTCCTCCGTCTCCAGTGCCATTTGTGCCTCAACCCTCAGCGGCTGCTGTCCAAGCTGTGCTGGAGTCACAGGAACACATTGTGACAGCAATTGGTGGCAAAATGATCGCCTAGTTAAATTCATAGAAGTTCTCACAAATTATATATGAATATGGAGCATTAAATGCATTGGCGAAAAACGACTATGACTGTGTTGCCAAAGTATCCACAGCATGTAGAAATGTGCGTACGTGAAACATGAAGTTGGCATGAGGCACCCCACATTTCTACGTTTTGGTCACTCTTGATACAGCTCAGCTCTGCTGTGAAAAAGGGCGTACGCCAGGTTTTTGTGCCTCTACACACTTATTAATACATGAGGCCCTGTTCTCCTATTGTTGCTTAGCATCTTTTTCAGATTGATGATTTTAAGTTGCATATTCCAGCTTCAAACATAGCCTGAGGACCAAAGAAGGCATTTACAAAACATGTATTGATTCACACATTACTTTTAAAACACATCTGTGGACTCACAAACATAATTCACGTTAGCCTCCGGGCCAACTTTATGCCTTTTACAAAGTGCAAAAAGGACTAGATTAGACATAGATTTCCAATATTGCTGCAACGGAATAAAAGAAAATAATGGCAACACAATAACCCTTGTTGACAGCTAAATGTTCTCTTGGTTTTGTGACTTTGTCTTTTTTATTTATTTTTTATTCCCAGGCAGAGGCGTGCAAGTCAATCGAGTACGCCATGAAGAAATGCCCCAATGGCATGTATTCGGAGATCAAGTATGACGGCGAGCGCGTGCAGGTCCACAAGAACGGCGACAACTTCAGCTACTTTAGCCGCAGCCTCAAGCCTGTGTTGCCGCACAAAGTCAGTACCAACAACAACACACACAAACACATGATGCATGTGATGCTCTTGTACGATTAGCAGCCCCCAAGTGATTGTCACAGCAGGAAACGGAGACACATCCCACCAGGGTGTATCAACATTTGTTCTCTCAGCATGCAGACATAAACACTGCAGGCTTCACATTGTCCTTAGCTTATTCTCACCACTAGAGGGTGCTGCGGGACATCAAATCCCCATATTGGCAAGCCACCAGTAAATACAATTCGATGTGGGTTCAATTAAAAGTTTCCGATCTGCACTCCAGGTGGCCCACTTCAAAGAGTACATCCCTCAGGCGTTTCCCGGCGGCCACAGTATGATTTTGGACGCCGAGGTGCTGCTCATCGACACCAACACCAGCAAGCCGCTGCCCTTTGGGACTTTGGGCGTGCACAAGGTAACAGCGTACACTGAATGTGTGTCAAATTAGCACCTTTGGGATCACTCCAAAGTCATGGTGGTAAAACCTAATGTCCTGTGTGTCTTTTAGAAAGCTGCCTTTCAAGACGCCAACGTGTGCCTTTTTGTTTTTGACTGCATCTACTTCAATGGCACCAGTCTAATGGAGAGGTATACGCTGTAAAATACACTCATTTAAAGTAAATAACTGGCTACAATAATATTAATAATTTTTTTTATGTAGAATAACTATGTAATTTTAAAATGTAATGTTGCAAAAAAAACTAATACGTTTGTAATGGATTACAATCTTTTTCTGTTGTTAAAATGAAAAGTTTTATATATATATGGATTACAAAGGTAGAAAATAGTATTAATCCGTTTTTAGCCTTAAATTTTTATACATTTAATGTTTTGTTTTTATAACAAAGTTTTAATATAGGCCAAAAATGTGTCCTACACAAAGTACCTGAATTTTATTTCGTATAATCTTTTTTTTAGTAGGTTAAGCTGTCTAAATTTTCTATTGTTACAATTTTAGAATAATTTCAATATTGTCATTTCAAGTGATTAAGTTAAAAAAAATCTTATTTTTGAATATTAACTAAAGTTGATTGTATGAATGTTTACATATTATTATTTTAAGTCACCAAAAAAAGAGTCTTAACAATTTTATATTGTTGAATCTATATTTTAGTAAATAAAATATTGATATTTGTATACATTTTTTTCGTTTGTCATTCAGATTAAAAAAATATATTTTAAGGAATCACAATCATTTTCTGGAGTTTTAGATATGTATTTTATGCATATGATAATGGAATTTAAGCAAAGAAATTTACTATTTATATATAAATATATTTGATGGTATTTTATTCTACACTTGTTAAAAATTGGCATGTAAGCACAAGGTCTGATCTGACATTGATTTCGGTCCAAAATGAGTAAAACAAGTATCAATTGATATCGGTTTGCATTTAAAATCTTCGATATATATTTTGATACAGTCATGCAGCGTGTTTTACTGCTGCAAAGAAGAAGGCAGGGAAGTGTGTTCGCAGTCGAAATGTCATCAAATTCTATCCATAACTATTGAGTTTTGTTGCTAACAAACAGACGGACGCAAACATTACCTCTTTGGCGAAAGTAAGAAAAGACTGCATTCTGGCGCACCACTTTCGTGTCGAGCATTTCCAAGACAGATCCAGCCGGTCAAGTCGCACCGCACGGAGGGAAATCACCCAAAAAACAAATGTACAGTGCGGGATATATGAGGAAACTGAAAAACTACTCGATAAATCCACAATCAGTCCATCTATTTTCCAACGCTTGTTCTTCTCGATGTTGTGGTGGGGCTGTAGCTTATCTAGCTGCACTCGGGCGGAAGGCATTGTACGCTCTGGACAAGTCGCCACCTCGTAAACCGTCATCCAGAAAATATATTTGAGGCCAAACATCAGTTGTTGTTTTTTTGGGACATATACCCCAATATCATACCGGGAGATTTGATACTGTTACGTTCCTAGTTAATACTAAAAAAGTAAGATTTTTCATGCCTACCCCTGTCCTCTGCTTGATTAATTTCACTTGATCAAACCTTTTCTAACTTTAAACACAACAAAATAATACAAGTACCGTATTTTTCGGAGTAAAAGTCGCTCCGGAGTATAAGTCGCACCGGCCGAAAATGCATAATAAAGAAGGAAAAAAACGTATATAAGTCGCACTGGAGTTTAAGTCGCATTTTTTGGGGAAATTTATTTGATAAAACCCAACACCAAGAATAGACATTTGAAAGGCAATTTAAAATAAATAAAGAATAGTGAACAACAGGCTGAATAAATGTACGTTATATGAGGCATAAATAACCAACTGAGAACGTGCCTGGTATGTTAACGTAACATATTATGGTAAGAGTCATTCAAATAACTATAACATATAGAACATGTTATACGTTTACCAAACAATCTGTCACTCCTAATCGCTAAATCCCATGAAATCTTATACATCTAGTCTCTTACGTGAATGAGCTAAATAATATTATTTGATATTTTACGGTAATGTGTTAATAATTTCACACATAAGTTGCTCCCCGGCCAAACTATGAAAAAAACTGCGACTTATAGTCCGAAAAATACGGTATGTATGATTCTTATTGTATTGGATCAGTATTGCTATGGAACAATACGCAATGCTTCAATATTAGTGAAAAAGTTGCAATAACTATTTAGGTGTACAATGTTCTCATACTGGAGTGTTAAAGTGTTTTATTGTGTTTAGGCCGCTGTCTGAGCGCAGGAAGTTCCTGCACGACAACATGGTGGTGGTGCCCAACCGAATCCTCTTCTCTGAGATGAAGCACGTCACAGTAAGTCCGATCACGATGACTCTTCACTATAAACTGTTGGGCTAGACTTACACACACGTGTGTGTGCGCGTGTTACAGCGTGCAGGAGACCTTGCTGACATGATCACTCGAGTCATCAGAGAAGGTCTTGAAGGCCTGGTGCTTAAAGACGTGAAGGTCAGTGTAGACTTGTAGAAAGTGTTGGAGTGTTGTTGATGAAGTGTGTGTCTGTCAGGGCTCTTATGAACCAGGCAAGCGCCACTGGCTGAAGGTTAAGAAAGACTACTTGAATGAGGGAGCCATGGCCGACACAGCAGACCTGGTGGTACTGGGGGCTTTCTACGGCAAAGGCTCCAATGGTGCGTGTGTGTGGGTGTTTGAGAAGCCAAATGATTTCTTCTTCCGCTTCTTCATTAGCGCAAATGCTGCAGAGTCGTTTTCCCGCCGTAAAACTTTACGTCATTTTGCCTCCTGACAGCTTTAGTGCTGCGTTTAAACTCCCAGGAAGTTGGCTCGCCGCGCACTTCATCATCTCACCGAGCTGGCTGGGAAGTGTATTAATTATGATTTTATTGCTCCTACACCAGCGCCAACACACTTGCCCAAATCCACATCATCAGGCACCATATCAAAGCCAATGACACATATCAGTGAATTCAGCTCATATCCTCAATTAATGATAACGAAAATGTCCGCTTTCCCAAAATCTGGCATACAATTTCAAAATATTAAATTTTTAACTTTAAATGTATCAATACTTTAAAACTGTTTGAGCTTGAAATTAACATGATTTTTTTTTAAGCTTTTAGCATTTTAAGGCCAGTATGCTTACGTAACAGCTTTATTATTTAAAATATTATCTAAACCATTTTAAAAAATATGAATCTTTTCAAACTATTTCTGCCTGAAACAAATATAACACATTTTTTGTGGGTTTTAAATCAGAAAACAAAAAAAGGTGTGCTGCATGCTTTAAATGGGAAAAAGTAGGGCCATCTGGTGGACTAATATGAAAATACAACATGGAAACGCCAGCAAATCCAAATGTGAAATATCACAAAGGATTACATTAGTTTGTTTAAGAAAAAATGTTTTTGGACCGAGAACAAAGTTGTTTGCCATTTTAGGCTAATTTAATTCAAGGAATAAATGCTGATTCTAATAACGCTTATAATCAAACATTCTCTGGCAAGTATTGAACAAATCTAATGGATTTTTAAATGTAAAATGTCTCTCTCTCACCACCAGGGGGCATCATGTCCAGTTTCCTCATGGGTTGCTTTGACCCAGCCTCCAAAAAGTGGTGCACGGTCACCAAGTGCTCGGGAGGCTACGACGATGCCATGTTGGCTCGGCTCCAGAAAGAGCTAGACGTCATCAAAATCAGCAAGGTCAGCCAAAAGAGGGCAGCCTGCCCGGAATACGAAACGAAAAACGTCTTCGCTCTTCTATTTTCTTTTCAAGTGTTTTTGTAATCAGACCATATTTCCGGTATATTGGATGGAATTTTTACCTGACATGTTTCGACTGCCATCTGCAGTCTTCTTCCGAAGGGTCACCTAACCAAATTTGAAAAGCATATGCATAAGAAGACATAATGAACCTTTTTTGAGCAACTTCTATTTTCTGATTCTGTTTTTTAGGACCCCAGTAAAATCCCTAGCTGGCTGAAAATTGTGAAAAACTACTATCCCGATTTTCTTATTAGAAACCCTGAGGTGAGTCTCAATCGACATTTAGAACATACAACAAATATTAAATAAAAGTAAAGTAAAAATGTAAACATTTACATGGCCACACCCCAAAAACAAAAGCTGTTAAGTATTTTAAAGTTTGACACATTATATATTATTTAAATTTTTTTTAAGCGAGCAAAACACTTATTCATTTACATTTATGTCTCAACAGCAATGTTCCCTCTAATTTTTCATGTGTGTGAGCGAACGCACAAACTCCCTGAGCATTCAGTGGATCACATGTGAGCAACATCAGACGTGCACACTGTGGCCACATCAGCGTCACACCTGTCCCAAACCTGACATCATAACCATTTAAATGTTTTATTAAAAAAAAATTCTGATATAAGTGATTTTGCCGGAGGGGTTAGTGTGTCTGCCTCACAATACGAAGGTCCTGGGTTCGATCCTGTGCTCGGGATCTTTCTGTGTGGAGTTTGCATGTTCTCCCCGTGACTGCGTGGGTTCCCTCCGGGTACTCCGGCTTCCTCCCACCTCCAAAGACATGCACCTGGGGATAGGTTGATTGGCAACACTAAATTGGCCCTAGTGTGTGAATGTGAGTGTGGTCTATCTGTTGGCCCTGTGATGAGGTGGTGACTTGTCCAGGGTGTACCTCGCCTTCCGCACGAATGCAGCTGAGATAGACTCCAGTACCCCTGCAACCGAGAACGGGACAAGCGGTAGAAAATGGATGGATGGATGGATGGAAGGGATTTTGCCCTCTTACAATGACAATAACAAAAAACATGTTTTTCATGACCTATGTGCTAGTATTTTATGTCTGGCTGCGGGTCCTGCCTTTAAAAGAAATGTTACACCTTTCAGAGATTACATTTAGTTCCTGTAACTTTCTGTCTGTAAAATACATCTTTTTATTAGCATTTATTAAATCTAGTGACAATATTTCATGAATAATATCCTTAGATTAACCTTCTTAATAAATGGCAGTAAAATAAGCACACATCTGATTGAGGAGTCAGAGTGTTACAACCTGGCATTTACACATTGTGTGGCGTTGGGGTTGTCCGACTTTTTGTGTGGCCATAAACGCAGCACTTGCTAAGTGCCATGAGTGCGTGTGTTGGTGCAGGTGAGACAGAGCGAGCGGCTTCTGTTGAAACGACGGATGACAACGTTGGTTTAAGCCTGGTTTGTATGGCAGAAAATTACCAGTTTTTATAGATAAAAGTTTTTTTTACTCATGTTTTTGGTGTGGTTACAAACAGTTTTGCTCAATAAAGTGATTGATGGAATTCCTGTCCGTAAAGTGTATCGACAGACGATAATTGAACTGTTGACAAAGATTGTTTTATTCATTGGGGCCACTCTTGTTGTCACCTGTCACTCACAGAGTTGCATTGCAAAATCATACAGAATAAATTGTAATGTGTTTATTTTGTTTAAAATTCAGATGGGATTTTTGATTTTCTGCGCTGCATTAATTTGCTGTGCGCAGAGGACGCGTGAGCAGTGCGCAATTGCGCAGGCGCGCACCTTAGAGGGAACGTTGCTCAACAGTATTGTAGAACTCAGCCAGAATGAAGTCATTTTATGCTGTAATTACCTACTGTCCCCTTAAGGGGGAGCACTCCTTGTGACTTCCGAGTAGTTTAAAAAAAACATTTTTTCATAGTAAAAATGCATTGAGGTATTTAATCTGTTCCAGAGTCAAAACTGGCACCCTTGTAAAATATTTAAAGTTTGGAGTAACAGGCAAGATTTCTACAAGTGTAAAAAGAAAAGCAAACGACAGTAAAATGACTCACTTGGCGACACAAAGCATGTAGTTTTTGACATGGGGGATGCGTTGTAGTCGTCTGCGAGTCGAGGCAGCAGCGTGTTTTCCTGATGAGTTTTTGTGTGGTGGCAGCAAGCGCCAGTGTGGGAGATCACAGGCGCGGAGTTCTCCAAGTCGGAGATGCACACGGCCGACGGCATCTCCATCCGCTTTCCCCGCATGACTCGTATCCGCGACGACAAGGACTGGAAGAGCGCCACCAACCTGCACCAACTCAAAGTACGACTCGGCGCCTTGTCGCGGCAAATGTTGTTTTTGACACACGGTCTCTTTGCCTCAGGACTTGTATCGAATCTCCAAAGAGAACTGCGACTTCAAAGTGACGGCGGGACCGTCCGGTGAGGACAAGGGCTCGCCGCCAGGGGACAGCGGCGGAAACTCCCCCGCCCCCTTGTCATCAGCGAACGGAAGAGCCACGCCCAAAAAGACAAGTGAGTAGCAGTCTTAAAAACATGTTAACTCCGGAGTTATAGATGTGTAATGTTTACCGAGCAATGCTGCCATCTAGTGGTCTTTTATAGGTACTGCTGGGATTAAGGTGTTGTGAAAAACAATGTGTCATGCAAGTGTAAAAAATAAATAACTTTATTATTGGTTTTATTTTAATATGATACATTACATATTTCCAGTTTCTCAATACAACAAGTCCGAAAAGAAGTAGGTAGAAGCAGAGCTTATTTATTCCAACCCCCTTTCTGTTTTGTAGCAATTTCTCTCCATCTCCTGTACTCGATCTGGAACACAAACAGAAGAATAAATGAGAAAATAAATAAAGTTGTGTCTGGCAGGCATAACTTAATGAAACGCTCGTACACAGAGACATGCTTTGCACACGGAGGCATACTTGGGCCCATCCAAAAGTTTGTAGATCGTAAACTTCGCAAATAGAGGCGATTGTAAATCAAGGTTCCATTGTACAGAGCAACAAAATGCAGACGTGCTTAAGTAGGGAATTGAGTATCTGATGTACAGTATATTCTTGATCAAATATGCATAGTTATAATCTCATTATGCTGACATATGATAATAAAATCATTCTATTCTAATCTAATACGTAGTGAGAATGAATGCATATGCTGTTGATAAGGCTATTTGCAAACTAACAGGGCAAAAAGAACTATACAGTTCTGTTTCTGATTTAAGAAATAGTGGGAATTACCGTATTTTCCAGACTACAGAGCGCACCAGGATATAAGCCGCCCCCACTAACTTTTAGAAGAAAAATATATTTTTCCATACATTAGCCGCACCGGACTTTAAGCAGCAGATGTATCTGTTGTGAAATGAGTTATTTGCACAGTAAGATTCTGTAAATGTTTTATTAAATAACTTAATTGTTTCCAAACAGTGTTTGTAACACTGCAGTAAAACGGCTTATCAAACAAAACGGAAGTCATCGTCATGGACCCACTAGCTGCGGAAGCTAGCTCTCCAGTCAGCTAAACAGACTCAATAACTCCACGGTGACGTTTTGGTGAATTTACGAAACTGAAACAATACAAAAAGAATGCCGTTGTAAGTTAATAATACTAACACAGACCCTCGTAAACGTGTTAGCATGTTAGCTAATGCTAACAACGCTATTGTTATTACATTACGATAGCATGTAGAAATATGCATGAAAACACTCCTACAGATATCACACATGGGACAGTTTAGTAAGTATAAACAGTTTTAGTTATTTTGTAGAACGTACATGTTGCTTGGAGTGATGAATGAAGAATCCATACCAGTAGAACTGCACTCAGGTTGGAAAAAAAAAGCACTGCTGATAAATGGAAGGCCACCGCGGCACCTGTAGTGAGCAAGTTTGTTCAATAGGTGGTGCCATAGCACAAACATTAAAACACCATGTCAGTGTTTTTTTATTTTAAAAATAACATTATTTTTATTATTGCCGTCAGCGAACAAAAATCCATAAATTAGCCAAACCTTTTTATAAGCCGCAGGGTTCAAAGTGTAGGAAAAAAGTAGCCGAGAATTCACGGTAATTTGTTTTTGTTAAACCATCGCTTGAATTTGTTCATTTCTTCTGTTATTTGAATTATCTTGTGTTCTCTCCTGAACAAAACACAGTTGTATCGTCTGCAATAATACTAACTTCAAGTTGTTTTTGTAACTTTACTAATGCCGTTTATATAAAGATTAAACAATTTAGATCCCAGTATTGATCCCTGAGGTACGTCACAAGACATCTCTAGCGTTGTAGAAATGTGTTCTCCTCGCTTCACATATTGTTTCCTGTTGGTTAAGTAGCTTCTAACCCAGTTCAATACCAACCCTCTGATTCCATACCTTTCTAATTTTACATTAAGATGTTATGATTGATTGTGTCAAATGCTTTTGTAAAATCCAATGCAGCTGAGATAGGCTCCAGCACCCCCTGCAACCCCGTAAGGGACAAGCGGTAGAAAATGGATGGATGGATAAAAACACTCTTACCATTTATTGCATTGGTGATCTCTTCCCTTGTTTTGGTTAAAAGTCATCCTCGTTGAAATATTAGCTTTGTATCCTTATTGGTTGTCTGCGAGTGTTCCACTTTTCTTCACAAATTTGTCCAATCTGTTTTTAAACATGTTTTGAATAAATTGTGGAAGTAAAGAAACAGGTCTGTAAACTGGTGTTTGTCTCCAGTTGTATTAATCTGTTCGACTTTTGCTATTTTCATTTAGTCTGGGGATTTGCCAGTTTGAAACGATGGTTACTGATATCTATGTTAAAGGTTCTGCAATATTTGTAATAATCTTTTTCATCGTTTCCATATCAATTCCGTTACAATCAGTTAAGTCTTGGATTAACATTTTTTCCACAATATGGATTATTTCTTTTCTTACACCCTTGAGGAGTTGGAGTGTATGTCTGTAGTGTCATTCAAGTCCCCAAATCAACTTGGATCTGGAATCTTTTCCCCCACTTTTGGTCCAATATTTACAAAGTAGTTATTGAAGCTTTCAATTACTTTCTTCATATTGTCATTTTTTTACGTTTCCGTCTGAGAAGTAAGCACCATTTTAAGTATTTTAAATTGTTATTTTGTTCTTGTCTAATAATTAACTAATAGGATTTCCTACGTGTTCTTAAGATGCTGGTTAGCTTGTTCTTAGACGTTTTGTGCCTATTTTCTGCTTCCGTAGATCTTAGTGTTGTAAATATTCTATATCATGTATTGTCAGGTTCAAACACTGATGACATCTATTAAACAGACAAGAAGCAAGGAATTAACCAGAGACAGAATTAAATTTGGCTCAATGAGGAGAAACGCGTAGACCTGTACCCTTGCACAGTGTCCCACCACGCTCTGACGAAAGATTGTACGCCTCCTCTTTTATTTGGACTTTCCCTGATTACGTGGCAACAGTTGTTTCTAAAGGACGGGGGGTCGTAAACAGCCGTCGCCTTTGGTTACAAAACAATTCAAAGAAAAGGTACCTGGAGGGGGGTCAGGTCCTGCTTCCTCTCCGCTTTGTAGATCTCGGGGTCAAGACAAAATCTTCCTGTGGATTACAATACATCAAAGAAACCGACACCTTCATCACGCTTCCCATCCTACACTGTGGAGTTTTACAAGCGTTTTGCTTGGTAAGATCAAAGACAGCTTTTGTCTCTGCTCGTAGCTAATTTAACGCCCCGCGGCACAATCGTTAGCATTCTAATATTAGCATGATAGCTTTTTTTTTTGCTAAATTTGCAGCTATGCACCTCAGCGTCAAATATTTTACTTGCCGAAGGCTACTAGTTAGCTTTTTTTTTTTTTTTTTTTTAAATAAAATTTTATAGGTATACCCTTGTCATATTGTGGTACTTAAT
This sequence comes from Nerophis lumbriciformis, assembly GCF_033978685.3. Taxonomy (NCBI): domain Eukaryota; kingdom Metazoa; phylum Chordata; class Actinopteri; order Syngnathiformes; family Syngnathidae; genus Nerophis; species Nerophis lumbriciformis. The sequence goes on from NC_084556.2 coordinate 5,751,366, forward strand.
GTATGCTAACGTAGCATGCTAACTTTTTAAACACATTTTTCAGGTACATATCGCAGAGTAATATTTTTTGGTACTTCACGTATGCTACAGTTAGTATTTTAGTATGCTTTAGCATGTTGGCTTTGTTTTAAGTAATTTTGCAGATATACCTCCGTGTCATTTATTTTGGTATTTTACCAACGTCAACTGCAAGCGGGCTATTTTTAGCGTAGTACTAATAGCATGCTGACTTTTTTAACACATTTTTCAGGTATACATCGCAGAGTGATATATTTTGGTACTTAACATATGCTACAGTTAGTATGCTTTAGCATGTTAGCTTTTTTAAAGTAATTTTGCAGATATACCAACGTTAACCAATGTGTATTTATAATATGCTGTGAAAAGGAAATTTCATAATTTTTGGAAGCTCATCTTGTATTTGACTTTGTTTATAGGGTTAGGCACAATAAGTGTTCAACTTCAGCCTAAACCCTTTCGGTCTGCAACATTTTTAATTTATGAATGTACAACTGTTTGTTTATGTAAAACTGTTTGTTTATTTTGTTGACCATTGACAGAAGAAATAAATACTATACTATACTATTAACTAGAGATGTCGATAAATGCGTTAAAATGTAATATCGGAAATGATCGGTATCGTTTTTTTTATTATTGGTATCGTTTTTTTTTGTTGTTTTTTTATTAAATCAACATAAAAAACACAAGATACACTTACAATTAGTGCACCAACCCAAAAAATCTCCCTCCACCATTTACACTCATTCACACAAAAAGGTTGTTTCTTTCTGTTATTAATATTCTGGTTCCTACATTATATATCAATATATATCAATACAGTCTGCAAGGGATACAGTCCGTAAGCACACATGATTGTGCGTGCTGCTGGTCCACTAATAGTACTAACCTTTAACAGTTAATTTGACTCATTTTCATTAATTACTAGTTTCTATGTAACTGTTTTTATATTGTTTTACTTTCTTTTTTATTCCAGAAAATGTTTTTAATTTATTTATCTTATTTTATTTTATACATTTTTTTTTAAACGTACCGCATTTTTCGGAGTATAAGTCGCACCGGAGTATAAGTCGCACCTGCCGAAAATGCATAATAAAGAAGGAAAAAAACACATAAGTATGAAAAAAACTGTGACTTATAGTCCGAAAAATACGGTACCTTATCTTCACCATACCTGGTTGTCCAAATTGGGCATAATAATGTGTTAATTCCATGACTGTATATATCGGTATCGGTAATTAAAAAGTTGGACAATATCGGAATATCGGCAAAAAGCCATTATCGGACATCCCTACTATTAACGTATGCTACAGTTAGTATGCTTTAGCATGTTAGCTTTTTTGAAGTAATTTTGCAGATATACCAACGTTAACTTTAAGCGGGCTATTTTTAGCGTAGTACTAATAGCATGCTAGCCTTTTTTTAGCATCATTTTGCTCACATTTTTTGTTGACGCTACCTGTCTAGCGTGCTAACTGTTAGCATTTCAGTTTGGCTTCGGCTCTTTCGCATTCACACGAAATTTCCACCAAAATTGCATTTCCTAGTTCTATGCGTCCCTGAAAGGGACAAGCGGTAGAAAATGGATGGATGGAAAAAAAAAATCTATGCATCGTACTGTACTGTTTTGAAGGTAAAAAAAAAATACTAAAATGCCCCTCCCCTATCCTTTAGTTTGTCTGTCTGTGGCCCTGAGTGGAAGAAGATGGAGCACCATTGCATTAATCAATACTCAAACATTTCAACACCGTATTTGTTCTCTATATAAAGATGATCAGTACATTTATCAGTAACACTTTAAAACAGATTTTATCCGGCCCGCGGGATGAGTTTGCAAAGCATAAAAATCAGCCGAATTTTGGAATGAAAGAAACTGCTGTTCTAAATGTGTCCACTAGATGTCGGAATAGCAGTTCTTTGTATCTTTGTAGATGATGCTACATATGTAAAAAAAAACAAAACAAAAAAAACCCACATGACGTTAGTGCACCAGTCAAGGAAAATGAGCAAACTACATACCGTATTTTCCGCACCATAAGGCGCCCTGGGTTATAAGCCGCGCCTTCAATGAACGGCATATTTCAAAACTTTGTCCACCCATAAGCCGCCCCGTGTTGTAAGCCGCATCTAACTGCGCTAAAGGAATGTCAAAAAAACAGTCATGGAATCGTATATCAACATGGACGAAGCTGCGTGAAAAAAGCCACCCGGCCTCTTCGCGTAAACTTAAACTTACCTTAACCACTCGCTCATCTTTTCTTCATCCATCCCTTCGAGTTAGCTTTTATGATGACGCCGGCTGGAAAGGTCTCTTTTGGCAAGGTCTTCCTTTTGAATATCACCATGGGTGGAAGTTTCTGGCCATTAGCATGGCAAGCTAGAACCACAGTGAAGGATGACTTCTCATTCCCTGTGGTGCGAATATTCACCGTACGTGCTCCCGTTGTATCCACAGTGCGGTTCACAGGAATATCAGTTGCTGTGAAATAGTAATCCGTGTGCGGATGGAGAGATTGCGTCTTTTCATGAACCGGATCCCTGTCACTTGGTAGGAGCCATTTTGTGGTCTTTACAGATGTAAACACACAAAGGAAATGAAACGTACGGTATATCCGCGCGCTTTTTTTTCTTCTACGCGGGCGGGTGGTTGCTTACAGTAGAAGAAGAAGCGCTTCCTGTTCTATGGGGGCGGGTGCTTACCTTGGCGGTTGCTTGCGTAGAAGAAGAAGCGCTTCCTGTTCTACCGGGAAAAAAGATGGCGGCTGTTTACCGAAGTTGCGAGACCGAAACTTTATGAAAATGAATCTTAATATTTATCCATATATAAAGCGCACCGGGTTATAAGGCGCACTGTCAGCTTTTGAGAAAATTTGTGGTTTTTAGGTGCGCCTTATAGTGCGGAAAATACGGTAAATAACATCCTGTAATTTGATTTTGATATTATTTTTTTATCTTGATAGATTGAAAATTAACACCAATGAGTTGACTGATGAACATTATCACATCATTTATTCAGAAAGTATAAATAACGACAAATAAAGGTAGAATACTATTAACCGCAACATGTAAGTGTAAAAAAACCAACAACAACATTATGATTTGTACATTTTCAAAATGTGCTTGTTCTATTTTTAAACAAAGAAAACAATCTGAAGTTGTCTTTATTTTTAAGTAATCGTGCCGTGATTTTACCAGTCCGGCCCACTTGGGAGTAGATTTTTCTCCATGTGGCCCCCCCATCTAAAATGAGTTTGACACCCCTGCTCTAGACCAATAACATCCAGCTAAACAGTAATAATTTGGGTGTTGTTTTATCCCCCACTTTGTTTTCATTCCATTTTTTTGTTTCAAAACCCAAGCTGAAATGAAGACAAATACAATAGGACAAGTTTTTTTTGGCAAGTTATCAAAAAAAAAATGCAGTTTTTGTATGTCAAGTTGGCGCTTAGTCCTTTATCTTGTCCATTTCCTCCAACTGGCGGTGAACTCTGACCCCTGTAGTGACCGATCAAAACCAGTTGATCCTTGTATTTTTGACTGATTGAACAAATATAAAATATTTAGCCGAGTGGTCGCTCCTTTTTGACATATATTGGAAACCGAAATTCAAATTCTTTGTTGTGCGTCTCCGTAGGCAAAAGCACGCCCGCCAAACGTAAGATGGTCAAGTCTGAACCAAACACCCCCGTCCGAGAAGCTCCCGCGGCCAAGAAGGTACTAAACTTGTTTCTGAAAGAAATGTGCATGCAAGTGATCTGCCATCGGTTGCTTTCCTCGCAGGTGAAGAAGAGTGAAAGTGTTGACAGCAACGGACACGCCAAGACCAAAGCCGCACCGCCTCAGATGCTGGAGCCCAGGAACGACAAGGTCAGTAAATATCACTCATTGTTAACACTATTTAAATGCTAATTTCAACAATTTGCAGAATATAATGAGTAAAAAAAAAAAATCTGCTTTTGTACTATCCTATTTAAAAAAAAAGATTACCATAGTTGCAACAAATACATCCATGTTGCCTTCAGGCATAAGTCAGCAGTTAAAAAAATGTATACAAGTTTTCCAAAAGACGGCAATCTATCTGTGGCGGTGGGTTGGTTTCATCTAATTTGCATAATAGGTCATGACAGATGTCATTCTTATGCTCATGTGGTAGTGGCAAAAACATGCTAGATGTTAGTTTAAAAGTGTCATTAAAAAAAAAAAAAAAAAAAGTGTCCAAACTACAGCTTGCCAGCGTCCTCAATCTGGCCCGCAGTGTATTATTTGTATTAACGTTGAAATGAATGTACCCTTCTATTCAGGCAAATGTGAGCCAATAACCATGTGCATTATGACAGATTCATGCACACAGCATCTATGTATGTATAAATACTGTATATGCATGTACCAGGGGTCGGCAACCTTTACCAGTCAAAGAGCCATTTTGACCAGTTTCACAAATTAAAGAAAACAATGGGAGCCACAAAAATCTTTTGAAATTTAAAATGAAATAACACTGCATACAAAGTTTATTTTTTGCTTTGTGCTATGTATAAACCAAGAGTCTCAGACACGCGGCCCACACCTTAACATGAAAATTGAATGTTAGTGCGGCCCGCGGGTTTTATATGAATGGCGCTTGACAGCGTCATACTTGTCAACCCTCCCGATTTTTCTGGCAGACTACGAATTTCAAGGCAACTATTTTCTCGAACGTGCCGTAATGGTGCAGCATTTAGCGCCCACTACAACCAGCATGCCGTCCCAGCCACACGTTGTAAGGGACTTCTGCTTGCTCACGTAAGTGACAGCAAGGCATACTTGGTCAACAACCACACAGGTTACACTGACGGTGGTGGTATAAAAAACTTTAACACTCTTACTAATAATGCGCCACACTGTGAACCCACACCAAACAAGAATGACAAACACATTTCGGGAGAACATCTGCACCGTAACACAACAGAACAAATACCCAGAATCCCATGCAGGGGTGTATAATGTAGCCTGAAAGAGTCAGGGCTGCATGGGATTCTGGGTATTTGTTCTGTTGTGTTTATGTTGTGAAGATGTTCTCCCGAAATGTGTTTGTCATTCTTGTTTGGTTTTGGTTCAAAGTGTGGCGCATTATTAGTAAGAGTGTTAAAAGTTTTTTATATGCCCACCGTCAGTGTAACCTGTCTGGCTGTTGACCAAGTATGCCTTGCTGTCACTGCGTGTGCAAGCAGAAGATGCATATAACAAGGGGCTGGGCTGGCACGCTGTTTATACAGAATGCAGAGGGCGCTAAATGCTGTACCATCATGGCACGCCCTTATTATTATTGTAAGGGTGAAAATCGGAGAATATTAATCCCGGGAGTTTTCTGCGAGAGGCACTGAAATCCGGAGAGTCTCCCGGGAAAATCGGGGGGGTCGGCAAGTATGCAGCTGAGCCGCATCAGAGTGATCAAAGAGCCGCGGGTTGCCGACCCCTGGCATATACTATGTATATTCATACATATATGCCTATACATATGTGTGTGTATATATACACACAGAGACATACTGTATATACACATGTTTACATGCATGTGTGTGTATTTGGGCTGTGAATCTTTGGAGACCACATGATTCGATTCAAAAGCAATACTTTTTAATAACATTGGGTGCCAGTTTTATGATTAACTACATTCCTCCATAAAATAAACAGCTCTGATACATTTCTATATAACCTAAAATAAAACCGTTTAAAAAAAAAAAAATTTCTACCCAAACATTTAATAAAGTGAAATATAAATAAGGTAACAAGAGAAGTATCCAACATTTATTTTCTAAAGTAAATTTGACTGCAGATTTACATTAACAATATGATTAGCCTGAGTGGCTAATCAGCAGACAGGGTATACCGGTATTTAAAAAAACAGTTAATTTTTTGGATTAAGAATCGTTACGTTAGAATTGCGATTCTTTTGAAAATCGATCATTTTTGACACCCCTAGTATAAATGGTGCTTGGCGCAGTCGGTAGAGCTTTTGTGTCAGCATCTTGAGGGTTCCAGGCTCAATTCCAGCTTCTGCCATCCTCGTCATTGCTGTTTTGTCCTTGGGCAAGACACTTTACCCAGAGACACTGGTTTAAATGTAGCTTAAAGATGTAGATAATAGGTTTGACTCTCTAGAGAAAAGTGCCATATACCGTATTTTTTGGACTATAAGTCGCAGTTTTTTTTCATAGTTTGGCCGAGGGTGCGACTTATGTGTGAAATTATTAACACATTACCGTAAAATATCAATATTATTTAGCTCATTCACGTAAGAGACTAGACGTATAAGATTTCATGGGATTTAGCGATTAGGAGTGACAGATTGTTTGGTAAACGTATAACATGTTCTATATGTTATAGTTATTTGAATGACTCTTACCATAATATGTTACGTTAACATACCAGGCACCTTCTCAGTTGGTTATTTATGCCTCATATAACGTAAACTATTCTTTATTTTAAATTGCCTTTCAAATGTCTATTCTTGGTGTTGGCTTTTATCAAATACATTTCCCCAAAAAATGCGACTTATGTTTTTTTCCTTCTTTATTATGCATTTTCGGCCGGTGCGACTTATATTCCGAAAAATACGGTAAATGTAATTCACTTCACTAATCATTAATGGTCACATACTAGAGATGCGCGGATAGGCAATTTATTTCATCCGCAACCGCGGCAGAAAGTCGTCAACCATCCGCCATCCGCCATCCACCCGATGTAACGTTTGATCAGAACTGCATCCGCCCGCCATCCGCCCGTTGTTATATATCTAATATTAATTAAAAAAAAAAAAAGGGTGAAAACTACGCGAATTGCACCTTGTGCAGACAAGATTTTTCGATCGGACACGGAGGAATTAGCGATGTAAAAGACCACGTTGGGACAAAAAAACACAAGTCTAATGCCGTTGCTAGCGATACAAGTGGAAAACTTTCAACGTTTTTCGTCGCCCAAACAGATTCTTTGGATGTGATAAATGCCGAAGTTTTATTTACGGAGGCAATCATTGAGCATGGACTTCCAATTGCACTGGCTGATCACATGGGACAGTTAATAATGTAATGCAACCTTTAAAAATCATTACGCGGTGATCGCGATCCCAAAAATAAACTTTTCTTGCATGATAATGTCCAGAAAAATTCGCTTTATATTACTATAGAGTCCTTTTAACGAATGAGTTTGATGGTTTATCACAAACCTTAAATGAAAGAAGTCCTTTGTTCTCCTGCAGCATGGCCTTGCTTTGTGTTTGGTGCGCCATCCTGTCGGCTGTATTTCACAGCACGACATACTGTTAAAAGTGTTTATACTATTTATACTTTCAATTAACAAATTGAAGTCTTGTGAAAGGTTGACAGGATAACTGGCATTAACTGTCAAAATAATTTCAAACTATTGAAGTTAGCTTACAGAATAAACATGTCAATCAACCCATATGATTTTTGCTGTAATATTTTTGTTTTGAAAAGTCACTGTGACTGATAGAAAAGTGATGGTTTTAGCAACATTTTAACCTGTCTGAATGCTAATAATCATTTTGCGAGCAAGCAGGTTAGCTACGCGGGCGGAGCGCGCGGAGTGACCCATGTTACGAGCCCCCGGCCACGGGGGTGGCGGGCAGGTAAGCTGCTTACCTGCTGCGCGTGACGCCGGCCGCGGCGAAAGCGGACGAGGCGGGGTGTCGGTGCGGTGGGCGCGGTAGTGACCCTGGACGAGCGTCGGGCCATTCTCGCGGATCGCCTCAGCTACGGCTCCCGGTGGGGCCCTCTCGGGGGAAGGAGCCTCGGTCCCGGACCCCGGCGAGGCGTCCCTCCGCTCCGTAAAAGTGTCCATCTCTTTTTCTTTTTTTTCTTCTGTTGTGGCATATGCTGCAGGTGCCTGCTCGTTTTTCGTATGTGGGTAACAACATTTAACTATGTATATATATTTCCCAATTGGTTTAACTGCCACCCGCAAAAAAAAAAAAAAAAAAAAATCTAATTACCGTAATCCGCCCGACCCGACCCGCGAGCGGATAAAATCGTATTTTTTAAAATTTCATCCGCCCGATCCGCGGATAATCCGCGGACTCCGCGGTTGTGTCCGCAAACCGCGCATCTCTATCACATACTGTACAATCGCAGTCATATTTAAATAACATATATTGCAATTTATTGGTAAAAAAAAAAAAGTCCCACAGGCAGTGAAGCATGTTGGGTAATAAACACTTCATGTTTTTGAAATAACTATATTAAAATGGGCCTGATTCACACTCTCTTGCAGACGCTGTTGGACATCTTCAGTGGGGTGAAGCTCTTCCTGCCTGCGGGCGCCGACGACTTTGACAAGTTACGGCGTTATTTTGTAGCGTACGACGGTGACCTGGTGGCCGAGTACAACTCCACCTTGGCCACGCACACGCTGAGCGAGCCCGTGGAAGACAGCCGGGCGCAGAAAGTGTCGGCGCGGTGGATATGGGAGTGCATCCGCAAGCGCCGTGTGGTCGCCCCCTGTTAGCGTCTCAGGATTATTTCTTCTTTGTGTTAAAGTCATCACTTGAACCACTCTTTCTCATTGACCGACAGAGTCACATCGTCGCCATGGTAACCTAGGGGCTGAAGACTGTTTTCAGAGGGGGAAAAAAATTGTTAAACATTTTTAATAAACAAGACACACACCATGCTTTTCTTTTGGTAAAAGGACAACTGGCTGTTTTTAAACAAACCATGAAATATGCTTTTTAAATAAAAGATCATGTTATAAACCACTTGAATGCATCTTTTAGATCAGTGGTTCTTAACCTTGTTGGAGGTACTGAACCCCACCAGTTGCATATGCGCATCCACCAAACCCTTTAGTGAAAAATAAAATGTTTTTTTTTCAAATTCAAGACAAAGTTATATGTTTTTGGTAACACTTTAGTATGGGGAACATATTCTAAGTAACAAAGACTTAATTTAGAGTCATTTGGTTAGGGTTAGAGTTATAATAAGGCCATGCCGAATAAGGCATTAATAAGTACTTAATGACTAGTTAAGAGCCAATATGTTACTAATTTGTAGTGATGGGTCCGGCAACACCGATGCATCGGCGCATGCGTCGAGCTCATAGAGCAAAACCCTGTGTCAGTGCGCGTACCGCTTTTAGAAAGTCACGTGACCGATTATGAGCTGTTTTGGTCACGTGACCGATACGCGAACTGTGTCGCACTGACGCCTCCTCTGTGCCCTGTGAGCGTGTCTTTTCTACAGCCGGAGAAATAATAACTAAGAAGAGAAATCGTCTAAAATGTAATACGTCGGAAAAACTTTTTTTTTTTTTTTTTTTAAATAAAAATGTGTAAAAAAATAAAATAAAAAAAATTCCCAGTCCACAATCATCCACAACACGTTCTCTTAGATTTCCATGTTATGATACATGTTCACATTATTTATTGACTATCTAAAAAAGATACAAATATATTTTTATTTAAATGAAGATATGAAATAAACCTAAATGAAATACAATGACTTGGTTTATATTATTGTATATACTAGGGCAGGGGTCACCAACGCGGTGCCCGCGGTCACCAGGTAGCCCGTAAGGACCAGATGAGTCATCCGCTGGCCTGTTCTAAAAATAGCTCAAAGAGCAGCACTTACCAGTGAGCTGCCTCTATTTTTTTAAATGTCATTTATTTATTAGCAAGCTGGTCTCGCTTTGCTCGACATTTTTAATTTTAAAAGAGACAAAACTCAAATAGAATTTGAAAATCCATGAAAATATTTTAAAGACTTGGTCTCCACTTGTTTAAATAAATTCTTTTTTTTTTTTTTACTTTGCTTCTTATTACTTTTAGAAATACAATTTTAGGGAAAAAATACAACCTTAAAAATGATTTTAGGATTTTTAAACAAATATACCTTTTTACCTTTTAAATGTCTTCCTCTTCTTTCCTGACAATTTAAATCAATGTTCAAGTAAATTTATTTATTTTTCATTGTAAAGAATAATAAATATTTTAGCTTCTGTTTTTTCGACGAAGAATATTTGTGAAATATTTCTTCAAACTTACTATGATTAAAATTCAAAAAAATTATTCTGGCAAATCTAGAAAAACTGTAGAATCAAATTTAAATCTAATTTCAAAGTATTTTGAATTTCTTTTAAAATTTTTGTTCTGGAAAATCTAGACTGATTTGTCTTTGTTAGAAATATAGCTTGGTCCAATTTGTTAAATATTCTGACAAAGTGCAGATTGGATTTTAACCAATTTAAAACATGTCATCAAAATTCTAAAATGTATCTTAATCAGGAAAAATTACTAATGATGTTCCATAAATTATTTTTTTAATGTTTTCAAAAAGATTCAAATTAGCTAGTTTTTTACTTCTTTTTGTCGGTTGAATTTTAAAGAGTCGAAATTAAAGATAAACTATGTTTCAAAATTTGATTTGATTTTGTTTGTGTTTTCTCTTTTAAACCGTTCAATTAAGTGTTTTTTTCATCATTTATTCTCTAGAAAAAACCTTCCGTAAAAGGAAAAAAAAAATGTACAACGGAATGACAGACAGAAATACCCATTTTTTTTATATATATAAATTTATTTATTTAGCTATTCTTGTTTGAATCACACTTACGTGTAACTTACAAATGACAATATATTTATTTATTTAAGTGTGTGTCAAACTGGTAGCCCTTCGCATTAATCAGTACCCAAGAAGTAGTTTTTGGTTTCAAAAAGGTTGGTGACCCCTGTACTAGGGCATAAAATCAGTGTCAGTTGAGTCGGTCCATAGGTTGCCTGTAGGGATTTTTAATGTCCAGCAGATGTCAGTATTTAGTGACACAGTATCGACACAGTATCAATACAGTTTTGCAATGTGTCGAAACGCTTCATGACGCCTCATCAACCCATCACTACTAATTTGCATGTTAATAAGCAACTAATTAATGGTGAATATGTTCCCCATACTAAAGTGTTACCATGTTTTATTACTGGTGCACAAAATGAACCGTGCATGAACATCACCTTGTTCAAAGAACAAAACCAACACAGTGCATAAACTCACAACAAATTACACAGCTGCAAATCAGTCTGACTTCTGCTGTTGCCGTATCCATAATATGCCGGTAGGGAGAAATTTTTATTTACGCGATGAGTCGGATGTGTCTTGACCTCCGCCGAACCCCTGAGCCCGACTCACCAAACCCCTAGGGTTCGATCGAACCCAGGTTAAGAACCACTGATTTAGAAGAAATGACTGAACACTTCATTAGGTACACACGCTCAATCCTAAAATCAATAATGTAAATACATTAATACAGTCAATGTTTCAAAAATAATCCTATCAGTTTCTTATATTGTCATTTATATTAGCCAACTGAAATGTAATATACGGTACTTCAGTTTAGACTATTTCACATGATACTAAGCAAAATACAAAGCATAAAAAGAAAGACTTATTTTAGTCTTTAGTTGAGAGAGTAAACAGAATGACTAATAGAAGTGCATCAGGAGCAGTGTTGGGTTAGTTACTGAAAACCAGTAACTTAGTTACAGTTACTAGTTACTTTATTTCAAAAGTAACTCAGTTACTTACACCAAAAAGTAATGCGTTACTGTGAAAAGTAACTAGTTACTTCTTCTTTTTTTTTTAAAGCTCCCATTAATGCCCTTTTGGCCTTCATTCCAGTACTGTTATTGCACTGGAGAATAATACAATCTGTTGATCAACTTGACATGCATTTGCATCACTGAACTCAGAAAGCAATGTGGTCTACATACAACACATAAAGACAAGGATATGTTTCAAAGGGCCAATTTATTTCAGGCCAGAACAAATTGACAAAACTATTTTAAATAGCTGCAACATAATGGCACTTTAACTTTAACTTTAAGTAGATAGGATCTTTGATCCAAGACAACTTACATTTAACTAAAATGTTATTTTCCTTGTGCTTGACAAAAAAAAAGTATTGAGAATGTCTCCATGTTAAGAAACTTGACTTCTGGCTTCACCAGGATGTCTTGTTAGTTGTTATGAGAGTAGCGTATGTGTGTGTGTGTGTGTGGCCCTTTAAGATATGACAGCATGTGAGGTGAGTGAGTGGGCGAGAGAGGTGAGGAAACGGCGACAGTGAGTGCGTGCAGCCTGCAAGGTGCTCTAGCTTGGTGGATGGCTGCTACCAATAAAGTCACATCATTCACCCTCAGCTGTAAAAACCCACTTCCGGGTAAAGTGAAGGTTGTTAGCCCCGAAGTACATAAGCCCTGGAGGAACGTCTCCCCTGCGCCCCTCAACTACGGTCTGGGAGCCCTCCTCCGCCCCCACCCACACAAAGCAGACCTCTTCTTTTCCTTGTGACACAGAAGGAAGACACCGCAGCGCTGCAATAAAACACACTCAGATCTTCTGTTCCTAGCCGATACTACATCAAAAATAACGTAAAATAACGCAGTAACGCATCATGTAGTAACGGCAACTGAGTTACTGAATATAAAAAATAACGCGTTAGATTACTAGTTACCGCCGAAACTAACGGCGTTAACAGTAAGTTAGTCCCAACACTGATCAGGAGTACATAATGTGTTACGTAGCAACAACACACCACCAACATACTTCTTTGTCAGGAATCCGTTTGGTGCAGCTTCCTCTTGCCTGTTGCTCCGTGCTTGGAGCGACTCCACCACTGAAGATCAAACTCGGCTTGGATGAAACACGGCTGATGAAAACACACACATGTCAATGTTAGTCAAAAAATATCAAAATGAATACGGAGTTTGTTTAAAGCGTCATTTTGTATTGTTTCCATACTTGCCACCCTTGAGACCTCCGATTTCGGGAGGTGGGGGGTGGAGGTGGGGGGGTTGTGGTTAAGAGGGGAGGAGTATGTTTACAGCTAGAATTCACCAAGTCAAGTATTTCTTATATATATATATATATATATATATATATATATATATATATATAAGAAATACTTGACTTTCAGTGAATTCTAGCTATATATATATATATATATATATATATATATATATATATATACCGTATTTTCCGCACTATTAGCCGCACCTAAAAACCACAAATTTACTCAAAAGCTGACAGTGCGGCTTTTAACCCGGTGCGCTTTATATATGGATAAATATTAAGATTCATTTTCATAAAGTTTCGGTCTCGCAACTTCGGTAAACAGCCGCCATCTTTTTTCCCGGTAGAACAGGAAGCGCTTCTTCTTCTACGCAAGCAACCGCCAAGGTAAGCACCCGCCCCCATAGAACAGGAAGCGCTTCTTCTTCTACTGTAAGCAACCACCCGCCCGCGTAGAAGAAGAAAAAGCGCGCGGATATCACCGTACGTTTCATTTCCTTTGTGTGTTTACATCTGTAAAGACCACAAAATGGCTCCTACTAAACGACAGGGATCCGGTTCATGAAAAGACGCAATCTCTCCATCCGCACACGGATTACTATTTCACAGCAACTGATATTCCTGTGAACCGCACTGTGGATACAACGGGAGCACGTACGGTGGATATTCGCACCACAGGGAATGAGAAGTCATCCTTCACTGTGGTTCTAGCTTGCCATGCTAATGGCCAGAAACTTCCACCCATGGTGATATTCAAAAGGAAGACCTTGCCAAAAGAGACCTTTCCAGCCGGCGTCATCATAAAAGCTAACTCGAAGGGATGGATGAAGAAAAGATGAGCGAGTGGTTAAGGTAAGTTTAAGTTTACGCGAAGAGGCCGGGTGGCTTTTTTCACGCAGCTCTGTCCATGTTGATATACGTATGTTTGTGATTGCACGTTTGCGTACATTTTGGGAGTGAACAGAGTTGTTAGAACGCTGGTTTTTAATATATTATTAAAGTTTGACTGACCTATCTGACTGTTTTTTTGACATTCCTTTAGCGCAGTTAGATGCGGCTTATAACACGGGGCGGCTTATAGGTGGACAAAGTTTTGAAATATGCCGTTCATTGAAGGCGCGGCTTATAACCCAGGGCGGCTTATGGTGCGGAAAATACGGTATATATATATATATATATATATATATATATATATATATATATATATATATATATATTTTTTTTTTTATATATATATATATATATATATATATATAAATAAGATAAATACTTGAATTTCAGTGTTCATTTATTTACACATATACACACACATAACACTCATCTACTCATTGTTGAGTTAAGGGTTGAATTGTCCATCCTTGTTCTATTCTATGTCACTATTTTTCTAACCACCCTCTCAGATGATGCATTCTGCTTTGTCTCCTTGTTGTGTGCGCAGTTGTGCACTGCACTCTCTAAAAGCCGTGCTTTACGGTAGACGAAAACGTGACGGCTGTTGTTGTGTGTTGTTACCGCGCTGGGAGGACGTTAATGAAACTGCCTAACAATAAACCCACATAAGAAACCAAGAACTCGCCCTCCATCATTCTACAGTTATAATGTGATTGGGTAGGCACGCTAATTATATTGTGGGAAAGCGGACGTGAAAACAGACTGTCGACACGTCACTGAGGTCCACAAGAATTTCGGGAGAAAATTTGTCCCGGGAGGTTTTCGGGAGAGGCGCTGAATTTCGGGAGTCTCCCGGAAAATCCGTGAGGGTTGGCAAGTATGATTGTTTCTACCAGAACACAATTATTACCTCTTGCTTCTCTAATGAGACCTGCACATGTATTGAATATATGCCAAATGTCATTTTCATATCTTCCACTAAATAGCCACCAGAGGAAGGTGGACTTACCCTTCTGGAGGACTTGATGATGGTGGCAGAGCGCAGTGCGGGTGTGCGGAGGGCAACGGTTGGAGGTCTTTCCAGCAGAACTCTGGTTCTGGGGACGTGGCTCCAAGACACGCCAAGGCCCGGCTGCAGCTCGCCGTCGCCGTTCCTCGACACGTGATTGGTCACCTGCCAAAAATGAGACGTTTGCATGCTGGCCAGACTGACGGCTAATGGAATCGCTCTCACCAAAGCGGCCATGTTGAAGTCTTTAGCGATCGTCTTCAGAGCCGCCGACACTTGACTCATCATGAACGTGCCTGCAGACCAAAACATTCACATGTTAAACCATTACATGCCAACAATAACACTATACAACATATTAAACCATTCACAAAGTAATAATAATGAAAACATTTAAATAAGAAAGTGCATATGTCAAATATAAAGCGGAGAAAATAAGTCAGAAAAAACATTTTAAAAAAGTACAATTAAGTTGAAATATTACAAGAAAAAATATCTTACAACAATAAAGTTGCATCATTAAAATCAAAATATTTTATGAGAATAAGGTCATAATATTATAAGAAAAATACATTTTTCATGAGGAAAAAAAATGTCATTTTACAAGAAAACAGTGGTTTGCCAAAGAACACATCTGCAATATTACAAGAAAAAAAGAAAAAAAAATTAACAAGAATTAAGTCATAATATTATATGTAAAAATAATTGGCACTTTAAGAAAACATGTAATCTAAGAAGAATCTGAGGTCTGAGAGCCAGCTCCTGCTTGTGGTGCCCAAGACCAGACTTAAATCCAGGGGAGACAGGGCCTTCTCTGTGGTCGGCCCTAAGCTCTGGAACACTCTGCCCCTCCATGTTTCAACTGCTCCCACAGTGGAGTGTTTCAGGTCTCGTCTTAAGACCCACTTTTATTCTTTGGCTTTTAACACTACGTGAGTTGTGTGGTCCTCTGTTGCCCTCTGTGTTTTTTTTAAAATAAATTTTGATTTCTATTTTCTGTTTTAATTGGTTTTACCCTTTAAAATCGTTTTTAATCATATTTATTTTTATATTGTTTTTATATTTATTTATTTTTTGTTTTTATTCAGTCATTGGTGGAGCTAAGGATAATATTTGAATATTGTTTTTAATATTGTTGTGCAGCACTGTGGAAACATTTTTGCTGTTTAAATGTGCTATACAAATAAAGTGGATTGGATTGAAGAATAAACTCTTTAAACTTTTAATTCAAATAAAAATACAATACATTTCGTAATATGACCAGAAAATGTGAAAGAAAAACTCTGTAACATTATTATTAGTTTTATATATTATATTATTATAAGTACATTGTATTAAGCATTAACAAATACTGAATTCCTCATTTATAAAGTATATATAAAGCTGACAGTAATGCTATACAGTTATGCATGTATATGTCACTTTATCAGCAACAAAAAACGGATTATATTGACTTAAATGAAAAATCTTCCTAAATTAACATCTAAATGTCTTCCAATACGCACACAAGGTTGGTCTTTTCTCGTATTTTAGTCCAGTCATTTACAAAAAGTAAACATAGCTTCTTGGAGCTAGCTGCTACACAACAGCTTGGCACACACGAGCTAGAAATACGTAATTAGTCTCCGGAATTGAACAACATTGCAATATAAACAAGTATCAAATAATTATAATTGCATATTACTTACACATACCAAGTCTCTTAGGCAGAAGCACATGGGCGTATCCAGTAACAAACGTGTCCGCGTCATTCAACTTACTGTGTCATGAGCTTAATTTAATAAATTATTGTCGCCGATAGGTATTGTACAAAAACAATTACCAATCCACTTCAATTTGAAGACAGCATTAGTCCGTTAACGATAAATAGGTTAGTATTTTTCAAACCTACCACTGTTCTATATTTGACTAACTTCACTTGATCAAACCTTTTCTAACATTCCACACTGCAAAATAATACAAGTATGTGCCATGATGCATGCTGATATCGTATCGGACAAAATATGGATGTCGCCCGAATATTCAAGGCTCCAATATCGGTATTGTATCGTAGGTGAAAAAGTTATTTGCATACCCTTTCTGTCCAACAGACCTTTGACAATACATAAACAGCTGCTTTCTAAATGATGTCATACTTCATGAAGTAATGCTGACTCAAACATTTAAAAGTTTCAAAATGCAATCATCAGGATTTGTATAGATGAGGTAATTATGAAAGAGAAAAATATATACGTATATATAACTAAAAGGGGGAAAAAAAAAAAAAAAAAAAGGGTAATTTAACAAAAATATATTTGTACTATTAGGAAAAAATAATTAACTTGTAACATTTTGAAAAAAGTTGTGTAAGGAATGAAAAAAAAGTACAAAAATGTAATAATAATTTTTTTTTTTTTAAATGCCTAAATCTCCAAACTTTTTATTTGATTTTGTTGTTGTATAAAAATATATTTTTTTATCACTTAAAAAAGAAAAGAAAAGTTTTTGTTGATTTACTTGTCAAGGTGAGCAGCGGTTGTGATATTTGTTGTCATCTTTTCACCTTCATGATGTTTTCCTCCCAGCAGTGGAGCGATCACGGCCGACACAGAGTCCACAATCAGCGCCTTGACAGAACCGCCGCCAACGCCGCCGCCGCACGCCTGTCGCCACAAAAGTGATGAGATCAAGATGAAAAAGACAAAGTGAGTTATTTTAGTGAGGCGTGACGGCGACCTGCTGGAGTTCTCCGCTGCGAAGACGATGCAAACACCGGAGCAGAGAATAAACGTCAAAGACGCGATGGACGTGAATCCTCTGCAGAGCTTCCATCTGAGAAACAACACGCTCGTTTGTCACCTCGTTACTTTCTATAAAGGCCTTCTTGTGTCTTCGCCACCTGCTCCTCGGCGCTGCTCGTCTCGCTTTGCAACATTTCCTGGAGGCGACTCGCCGACAGACCCCCTGTGGTGTCCACGTAGACCACCTTTTGCCTCAGGTGGTGCGAAATGTGCACCGCCACGCCAAAACACACCTGCCAACACGGGACAACTTTATTCATACACAATTTTCCACCTCACCTGCTCAACATTAACACGTAAATATTGTCAATATCATCAAATATAGCCGGAGAATCACGGAAATATAGTCTCAATTTTCTCGCAACCCTCGCAAAAGCTGTTAATATCTTTTAAATTAGACTGTAATGTCATGAGGGAAAGATGTATTTATAACATTATGACAAATAACTCAAAACATGTCTTTTAACGAGAGTAGAGGAATAATTAAAAAATTAAGAATCCCCCAAAAACTTGGGTATATGTCAACAACTTTTAATCTAAAGTGAGAATATTACAAATAAAAACAACAATTTTATTCTGTAAAACTAAAACATTTTCAAAAAAAAGTCACAATACAACAAATATATTCCTATTTTTTCTAAAATTATTCATTTTATTTTACTAGAATTAATATTTTAAGAAAAATATAAAACCTTCAAAATAAAAAATATTGACATTACATTGTATTTTTAAATGAATACAAAGGTACAATTTGACCACACTAATTATGTACTATTACAAGAAAAACATGTAATCTTATTAAAATAGATTAATATTTTAATAAAAATATAAACTTCTTAAAATAAAATAGAAAAAATATGTTTTAATAACTTTACCACACTACAAGAAAAAACATTATTTTACTATTAAAATAAAAATATATTTGAATAAAAAAATACAGTTATAAAATACAAATGACTACCGGTACATTAAATTGTTTTGTTTTCAAATAAACAATATAATTTTACTGTATTAATTCTACATTACATGTAATTTTTTTGTGGAAAAACTTTACATTTTCCCTAAAATAAAGTCTTAAAAACATGTCATCTTATTAAAATAGATTCATATTTTAATAACAATAGAAACTTCTTAAAATAAAAAATAAAAATGATATGTTTTAATAACAACTTTACCACACTACAAGAAAACATTATTTTACTATTATTAAGATAAAAATATATTTGAATAAAAATACACTGTTATAAAATACAAATGACTACATTATATTGTTTTGTGTTTTCAAATAAACAATATAATTTTACTGTACTAATTCTACATTAGATGTAATTTTTTAGTGGAAAAACTCGACATTTTCCCTAAAATATCTTTAAGAAGAGTTAAGTCTTGATATTAAAATAAAGACATGTAAAATATACCGCCTGTTTCCCCTTTATCGCTTCTTTTTGCTGTTCTGCATTGTAAAAACATAATAAAAAAAGTTTTAAAAACATATACAGATGTCCCTCGCCACATCATGCTTCAAAGTTTCAGGCTTTACTCTATTGCTGATTTTTTTTTAACATGCATATTTTACATATTTTTATCTTCCTAAAAGCATTTTCAAGCATAAAAAAAGCTAAATGAACTAAAAATATCAATATTACAGTAGCATTTGCCATTAGAGGAGCACAAAACAAATCAGAGCACGTTGTTCGGTGTGGTAAATCATGCCATTTAATTAGGAGTCAAGTGAAGGAAATGAATACATAAAAATGTCAGAAAGTTGTCAAAAAAGAAAAGAAAAACTTGCAATATCCTGAGGGAAAAGGGTTATATTATGAGAATTAATTTGTAATTGTATGTGTTGTTAGTAAGACTATAAACTATAAACAGATTATTAAGAGAAAAGTATTTTACAAGACAAAAAGATCATAATCATAATAAATCAGTCATTAAAATAAAATAAGTTTTACATCATTTTACAAAAATAACCATTCAATATTTGAAAAACCTTCCTATAATTTTACCACACTAATGATAGTATTAGAATCATTTTTTCTTAATTTCCTAAAAAATATATTATTTTGTCCAAGAATAAAATCATAAAATTAGGATAAAAATGGTCAGTTTTAAAAAGTCTAATATATCTTTACATTTTAATAATAATAAAAAAAACAGTATATTTTACAATAATAAAGTCCCAGTATTTGATCACTAATTTAACAAGAATATAGTAGAAACATTCTAGTAATAGTTGAATTTTGGTTCAGGATACATTTATATCCTGACACTAAAGTCATAATACTATGAGGAAACTTTTACAGTTTTTGTAAAAAGTCATTTTTGCAGAAGAAAAGTTAAAAAAACAACATATTCCACCTGAGACTTGCCACTTCCTGGTCCACCTGCTAGCTCTGTGATCTCTCCGGTGTACACGCCTGAATCCAGTAAAACATCCAAGCTGTGGGAGAGACAAGCAGCCATCTAGCACATGTCGTCGTCATAATAATAATCATCACCATAATAATAATAATAATAATACAAATGGTAAGTCATTCTGGATAACTGACTTTATTTTGAAGGAGCCATGTGATGTGATTAAAAGTGCAGCGGTGTTGTGACGTGGCGCCATCTGATCTTGTTTAACATGCTCGTTGCGAGGCTTTGTGGTCATGTTCTGCAAGCGTGATGAATGCTATGACACTCTCCTCATATCTACACAGCCCATGTGAAGGTTAAACATGGCCCCCAGTCGGCGATGGACGCTTGGTCGGACACTCTCGTCACGATTGTAAAGAGCGTAGGAAGATATCAGGGGGCGATGGAGGAGGAAGAAGAGGTGCTTGTCCTTGGAGGATGAAGATGAAGATGAAGAAGAAGAAGGAGGAGGACATGTTTGACTAATTTCCAGACATCAGTGACAAACGTCCTCCAAACTGGAGAGGAAGCAACATTGATGGTTCTGCTTGGTGAATCATGAATAAACATGAGGACTAGAGATGTCCGATATTATCGGCCGATAAATGCTTTAAAATGTAATATCGGAAAATATCGGTATCGTTTTTTTTATTATCTGTATCGTTTTTTTTTATTTTATTGAATCAACATAAAAAACACAAGATACACTTACTATTAGTGCACCAACCCAAAAAAACCTCCCTCCCTCATTTACACAAAAGGGTTGTTTCTTTCTGTTATTAATATTCTGGTTCCTACACTATATATCAATATATATCAATACAGTCTGCAAGGGATACAGTTTATAAGCACACATGATTGTGCGTGCTGCTGGTCCACTAATAGTACTAACCTTTAACAGTTAATTTTACTCATTTTCATTAATTACTAGTTTCTATGTAACTGTTTTTATATTGTTTTACTTTCTTTTTTATTCAAGAAAATGTTTTTAATTTATTTATCTTATTGTATTTTATTAATTTAAAAAAAAAAGGACCTTATCTTCACCATACCTGGTTGTCCAAATTAGGCATAATAATGTTTTAATTCCACGACTGTATATATCGGTATCGGTAATTAAGAGTTGGACAATATCGGAATATTGGATATCGGCAAAAAAGCCATTATCGGACATCCCTAACGAGGACCACTCATTTGAACTTTTCTAGCTAGTGAATATTTTGGAAATACTAATATATATTTATATTTTTTTCAGTAATGCAACAACAGTTGTAGAATATTTACAATTGTTTTACTGAAGTAGAAAACATTTTAAAATGTATTTTACGGGGTTAAAATAAAACTGTGCAGCCTAAAAAAATGAAAACCAGTCCTCAAACACTTTTTATAAACACAAACAATTATAGTTGTTTTTTTTGTTTGGTAATGTTACTAAAGTGGAAGACATTTTTTTACACGCAAACTTTTTTCATTGGTGCAAGCAGATATTTATTTTATTGATATCTAGATAAACTTTTGATGATAAAAACAAATGTTTGGAATATCTTATTCGGTATTATTAAAGTTTAGAAGATGACGAACATTTATCAAAATTAAGTGCGTCCTTTTTTTAAAATAAATATTTAAAAAAAATCTGAGGCTTTTGTGGGCCACATAATATGATGTGGCAATCTTTGGGTTTGACACCTGTGCATTGCAGTATTGCAATATTGTGAAATGACGATACAGTGCGATATATTACAGAGTTCAGTAATACATTTAAAATGCAGCTTAAAATATATATATATATACATATATATATATATATATATACACAAACGTGAACAATTACTGGTACTAACGATAAACCGCAGTAAAACCCGAATCCCAAATGAAAATATTGTAAACCATGTTTGACAACTGCACTTTGATAAACTCATGGACTGGTGAGAATGCTAATTTCTTGAGAAAAAACCTTGTGCTCATTAATCCCTTGCTTGCAGCCAGCGCACCTAATCGCTATTGGCACTAATCGCTAGCTAGCAAGCTGCCATCGCTAACTGCTAGGTAGCTCGCTCGCAAGTTGCCATCCCTAATCGCTTGCTCGCAGCTGGCTCTGATAATCGCGATTACACGACGCAGTCTAAACCAATATGGCAATCAATCAATCAAACTTTATTTATAAAGTGCTGTTCATACATAAAAGAAATGCAACGCAAAGTGCTTTACAAAGTTAAAAACAATACCCCGATAACCCATATCCCCCATTATCACATACGTACGCACGGACACAGATAACACACACACACATAACTATTTGGACAAATGATTGCATGGCTGAGTACAGAGGAGACATGTGAGTAAACACTATCACAGGAGCCATCTCCACCAGGAGGTCATCAGACCATGGCCACTAGGACGCTGACATAAAAGCGCCCCCACAAGCACGGCCGCTAACCCCTGAGGCAGATGGCTCATCTGAGGAACGTTGGAAAATAAAAAAAAATAAAACTTGTAAAATAATAAGAACCATGAGTAGAGATAAAGATTAAAATCAAAGTTAAAATCATTAATATCAGGTAAAAGCCAAATCAAAAAGGTGGCTCTCAAGCCTGCTCTTAAAACCATGAACGTTCTCCCCAGCCCTGAGGTCCTCCGGCAAAATGTTTCATAGACGGGGGCCAGAATGGTGGAAAGATGCCATCCCGTGACTTTGTGTCCTGACTTCTGGAATAACTAGGAGATGAGTGCCGGAGGATCTCAGGGCCCGAGAAGGCTCATAGGGGTAAAAGCAAATCTGAAAGATAAGAAGGCCCAATACCATAAAAACATTTATAGAGCATAAGAAGAACCTTAAAATTGATCCTAAAACACACGGTGAGCCAAGGCAGATTTTAAAACTGCTGTAATGTGAGCCCGTCTTCTGGTCTTCGTCAGGACACGTGCCGCTGAATTTTGGAGCAATTGCAAAGGTGTAGTAACCTTTTCAGGAAGACCAGAAAGCAGGGCATTACAATAATCTATACGACTTGTAATAAAAGCATGCATTAGCGTCTCCGTGTTGCCCTGAGAGAGAATTGGGCGAACTCTGACTATATTCTTAAGATGACAAAAAACTATTTTTGTTATATTTTTTTATACGTGATATAAAACTAAGGTCAGAGTCGAAAACAACGCCCAGATTTTTCACTTGTCGTGATGGAGTTAAAGACAATGATTGTAGTTTTGATATGTGTTTCTCTCTCAGTATATAATCACTAAATTGGCCCTAGTGTGTGGATGTGAGTGTGAATGTTGTCCGTCTATCTGTGTTGGCCCTGCGATGAGATGGCGACTTGTCCAGGGTGTACCCCGCCTTCCGCCCGATTGTAGCTGAGATAGGCTCCAGCGCCCCCCGCGACCCCAAAGGGAATAAGCGGTAGAAAATGGATGGATAATCAATCTAAACTTATATAAACACAGTGCTGTGTTTCTACACATTGACCTTACAGACTGTGCTTTCTTAGGACAGACTAGTAAATATAAATACATAAAAGTATATTTTATATCTGTTTATTTATGTCTTTAAATAAAGTTTGGTTAGAAAGTTTCAGTGTGTGTATACACAGGTAAGCAGCCTACTTTTTGAACATGCTCAAAAATACCGTAATAATTTTGTTTGATTCTTGCCACTTCAATGTGAAAAAAATAAATAAAAAATACCGGCTACTTCTTGTACTGCCTTGCTCACCGCTTTTGAGGTAGCAGTACTGCAACACTTAGTTATAATTGTTTCATAACATGATTTAAAAAAAAAGACAAAAACTGGGGTGAAAAAAAATCAATACATAGTATAATAAAATAATAATATGTTATAATAATAATACTTTAGTGATATTTTTAATAATTGTATTGTTAATAAAATGATTAAAGCAGCTATCGGTGTCATGCAGTAAAAACTACAACCACAATATCAAATACATGAAAACAAAGGATTTTCAGTTTTGATAGAGAACTTGTAGTGCAGGCGTACCTAATAGAGTGGCCTCACCAACACATCAAACAGGTTTTTAATCTACAAGACTGGCTCTTTATATTTTTACCACTAGAGGGCAGCCAAGCTACATCCCAGTTTGAGTCCACAACACAGCCTCATTTAGGCTGAGCTTGAGGACTTAAAAAAGTGTAACAATAAACCAATAATGACAATTTAATTTAGGCGCCTTTGTGTGCCCCGCTGGAGGTAAAAGTGTTTGCGACAGGAAGGATACTCAGTAATCCAACGTTTAAAAAAAAAAAAAAAAAAGCATTAAAAGATTTAGTTGCCAGTGGTGGTTGTTTTAGCTGCCTTAAAGGGCCCCAATTGGACAAAGTGGAGTCTTTGGAGGCTCCGCTGTCGTGCGGGGGATGATGGCGCACGCACACATGCAGTGGAGACGCTCTGATGAATATTCTACTAGTGGCACGGCTCGATGCAAATTCAATTTGACGCACGCTGACATGACACCGCTTTGATTGATCGGGCGCCGTGCTGTGGAATCTACTTACAACCTAAAAAAAAGGATTTAAATGTCTGACACTTTAAATAGGGACACAAGTCTGAACAACAGTATCGGATCGACGTGGTGGCAGTTTTTGACTAAAAGCCGGGATGTTCAACTAACTTGTTTAGGGGCCACATTTCCAGAAAGCTAAAGACCCGGGGACCAGACTTATCACGTAACTATTAGTCTTATTCTGTGTAGTCCGGAGAACCAGCGTCCTCTACAGTAGACATTTGATTTTCGTCTCTTAGTTGTTTCGGTTATAGGAGCGCTGTGCTGATTTTTAGGATCTTCTGCAAAAAAGCTAGTCAGAGATCATTTCGATGAAATCACTTTAGTGTTTTTAAGAATCTGCTGCAAAAATGTCGAATCTCTCACAAGTTTTATAAACTGAACTTACGGGCCAACAGTTAAATAGCCAAATGATTAAAAAAGAGAGGACCTAAAATGGAACCTTGAGGAACACTACTAGTTAGGGAAATATACAGAGTACCGGTTCCTAATTGGGTCGGTCCTCCTGGACCGTGAAGCTTCTGGACTAACGGTACTGCTATCTGTATTTTTTTATCCATCTGACCGTGGTAGTTATGACACATTGTCACATTCCTGTTCAACTGCCGCTGCATACACAACAAATCAGCTTTGAATAAATACAAATAAGAAGCAACACAACACAATAGTTACCGGTAGTGCAAATTCATCCTAAGCTTCGACCTGTACTTGGTAGAGATGTCCGATAATGGCTTTTTTTGCCGATATCCGATATTCCGATATTGTCCAACTCTTAATTACCGATTCCGATATCAACCGATACCGATATATACAGTCGTGGAATATATATGCCTAATTTTGTTGTGATGCCCTGCTGGATGCATTAAACAATGTAACAAGGTTTTCCAAAATAAATCAACTTAAGTTATGGACAAAAATGCCAACATGGCACTGCCATATTCATTATTGAAGTCACAAAGTGCATTATTTTTTTTTAACATGTCTCAAAACGGCAGCATGGAATTTGGGACATGCTCTCCCTGAGAGAGCATGAGGAGGTTGAGGTGGGCGGGGTCTGGGGGGGATAGCAGGGGGTATATATTGCAGCGTCCCGGAAGAGTTAGTGCTGCAAGGGGTTCTGGGTATTTGTTTTGTTGTGTTTATGTTGTGTTACGGTGCGGATGTTCTGCCGAAATGTGTTTGTCATTCTTGTTTGGTGTGGGTTCACAGTGTGGCGCATATTTGTAACAGTGTTAAAGTTGTTTATACGGCCACCCTCAGTGTGACCTGTATGACTGTTGACCAAGTATGAATTGCATTCACTTGTGTGTGAAAAGCCATAGATATTGTGTGATTGGGCCGGCACACAAAGGCAGTGCCTTTAAGGTTTATTGGCGCTCTGTACTTCTCCCTACGTCCGTGTACCACTCCGTTCGGCGGCATTTTAAAAAGTCATAAATTTTACTTCTTGAAACCGATACCGATAATTTCCGATATTACATTTTAAAGCATTTATTGGCCGATAATATCGGCAGTCCCATATTATCGGACATCTCTAGGACTTGGTATGATGTCATTACCGGGGCCTGATTTGACCCGGGGCCGTCAATTGAATAGCACTGTTTTAAAGAAACAGACACAAATGCATTTTACTAATTTACATGCGCTCACTGCTGGGAAGTATGCCGTCAATGCTGACCCAAAGCGTTTATTTACCTAAACCGGTTAATTGAAAGCATGTGATCTTATTTTCCTTTATTCAACGTTATTAAGGGTTTGGAGTGAATGAGAAAGTGGAAAGGGAAATTCATAGCTCTCTATGACCACACGGTCATACAGAAAAGGTCCTTTTCCACGGCAGGAACTTTTACAGCAGTTTTTCTCAAACAGTGGTGTGGGCCCCCTTGGTAACATGCTTTATCAGTATCATACAGTATCATGCTTCGAAAAACTGTGCACTACAAAACGTGCTCATTGTAGCCATAATCTTGACTTCCTCATTTTGTCAAAGTTCCACCGGAACTACTTCAGTTCCTACAAACTCGGTGGTATGTTTAAAACTTCCGGAGGAACTTTAAAGGGGCAGGCTGTGCTGTCGAACGATGATTGGTTGAACATATTTGGGGCGTTTCCAAAACGTAATTGAAATTTCATCTGCAATTGCAGTATGCGAGGACAACTAGATTATTTCTTGGTCCGTGTGTATTTCTATCACAACATACTTGACAATGGAGAGAAAGAAGAACGAAAGGAACTTCTGATTTGCAGGAATTTGTGTGACATCCGAGTTTTGAAGAACGCTGATTAGTGAAACTATCTTGCAGTGTTTTTACTCAGCCATACTCTCTAAACTATTTTATCGCTGTTCACTCATTTTTATAAACTTCATTTTGTTACGCAAAGTTAGGAGAAGTGGACAAACTCTTCAGTACTCAGACAGACTTCGAAACGTCGACTCCAGCTGATCACTGGGGCTCGATGACCTTGGTTGAGGATGAATGTGAAAAAAGAGACCTTAAACGAGTGAAACGAAGATAAATCAGATCAAAAAATGTGTTATATGCTGTAAAATTAGTCAGTGACACATTATTTGTGTTACTAGCCTCAACCCGAGTGACTCAATGCTAATGCTAACAGGCTAATGCTAAATCTGAAAGGTTCGTGTGACATTTATTGCCTTTTTCCAGCAACTTTGTGATACATTTTTACTTCCTAATCAACACTTTTTTAGATATCAGGAGAACCGCAGTTTTGTTCGTAATACATTCCCTAGGTTTCCAGATATTCCGACTGACACACTTTTAGACGTGTTTCTGACACTGCTTACAACTTTAAAAGGATCAACTACATGTATTTATAACCAATTTTTTATTTTACGTTCTGAGACTCTAAATTCAATCAAGTCACTTTGGGAGGAGGATTGAGGAGTGACCCTATCTGAGGATAGCTGGAGAGAGATTTTAAGTAGCGTTCTATTTGTGCAAGACACAGCCTCATCCAATCCAAGCTAATACATCGTATTAATTATACCAAGGTTTGACTAGCTAAGATGTAAGACGGAATATCTGTATCGTGTGATCGGTATCAACAGTCTCCAGCTAATTGAATACTTATGTTTTGGCTCTGCCCATCCCAGAACAGCGATTGAACAGAAATTGTTTAACATCTTGTCTGTGATTTTTGATTGATTGATTGAAACTTTTATTAGTAGATTGCACAGTTCAGTACATATTACGTACAATTGACGACTAAATGTTAACACCCGAATACGTTTTTTCAACTTGTTTAAGTCGGGGTCCACGTAATCAATTAATGGTACAAATATATACTATCATCATAATACAGTCATCACACAAGTTAATCATCAGTGTATATACATTGAATTATTTACATTATTTACAATCCGGGGGGTGGGATGAGGAGGGTTTGGTTGATATCAGCACTTCAGTCATCAACAATTGCATCATCAGAGAAATGGGCATTGAAACAGTGTAGGTCTGACTTGGTAGGATATGTACAGCGAGCAAAGAACATAGTGAGTTTAGATAGCATAAGAACAAGTATATACATTAGAAATACATTTGATTATTTACATTTGGTTATTTACAATCCGGGGAGGTGGGATGTGGAAGGGGGAGAGTGTTAGTCAAGGGTTGAAGTTGCCTGGAGGTGTTGTTTTAGTGCGGTTTTGAAGGAGGATAGAGATGCACTTTCTTTTACACCTGTTGGGAGTGCATTCCATATTGATGTGGCATCGAAGGAGAATTAGTTTAGACCTTTGTTAGATCGGAATCTGGGTTTAACGTGGTTTGTGGAAGTAGTTTGACATGTACTTCGGTATCAGGGCAGTGTAGCGGATTTTATAGACTAGGCTCAGTGCAAGTTGTTTTACGCTGTCCTCCACCCTGAGCCAGCCCACTTTGGAGAAGTGGGTTGGAGTGAGGTATGATCTGGGGTGGAGGTCTAAAAGTAACCTGACTAGCTTGTTCTGGGATGTTTGGAGTCTAGATTTGAGGGTTTTGGAGGTGATAGGGTGCTTTGGTCACTGGCAAAAAGGATTGAATCCTCTAAGTGGACTATTTGGGGTAGCACCTCAGTCAAACCCATAGCAAATCCAAAAAGAATATTGTAGCATTCACTACTTTGTTGGCTAGAAGACTCATTGTGTTAAATTGGAAGGCCTTTTGTGTGCTTGTTAGTTGTTATATATATCTCTCTAAGGCCATTCAGGAATGCAGCTGTCTTTGTTTCATTATTCTCTCTTTTTTCTTTATTGTATTTATTTATTATTAATGTTATTACTATTATTTTCTCTTTTTTTTGGTATCATTATTCTCACACACACACGCACGCACACACGCACGCACGCACGCACACACACACACACACACACACACACACACACACACACACACACAGACAGACAGACGCGCGGGGGGAAAACAGCTTGTGAAGTATTTGTGTTTACTTTTGTCAATTGTATGTCTGTAAAAACCCAATAATCAGGTGTTAAAAACAAAATAATGTGGCTCTCTAATAGAAAGCCACATCCAACACAACAGGGCTAGACTGATGAGTGTCGGGTGCTAAAACATCACACACTGCAGAATACATCGTCATGGTGGGAAAAAAAGCTGTCATAGTCCCGTCTATACAGAATAATGACAATTGTCTTACTTGGGATTCCCAGTAGACAAGATGGCGGTGGAGCTGAGCAGTTCATCGTAGAGATCGGCGCCCGACACCGGGAAGGCGGCGTGCTGTGCCAGCAGCACTCTGCGGATGGTTAGCAGAGCCTGAAAGACAACGATGACATTTGACCTTTTTGTAGGATGTGCAGTCACTGTCGCTCACGAACCCAGTTTAAGCGGTTAATTAATGGATAAATGCTACAGGGCACGAGCTGCCGAGTGCTGCTAGGCTACATGCTCATTAGAGCGCAGGGGGTCAGTGCTAAGGTCGCTAACAGGTAGCACATATGCTTCTTCATTATAGCTACCCTACACACACACACACACACACACACACACACACACACACACACACACACACACACACACACACACACACACACACACACACACACACACACACACACACACACACACACACACACACACACACACACACACACACACACACACACACACACACACACACACACACACACACACACACACAATGAAGTGACAACTTTATCTGGATTGGAGCACATTTAGTGCAGAAGACCACTTGTATTTTGATGAAACTCTTCTTCCTGTCACATAGGACTTCCTGTATAAAAGTCCAAAAGTAGAAAAGTAGTCAGGCAACTTTGGCAAATCTGCTGGGTCCCAATTAGTGGAAATGTTCGCAGACTCAGAAGACAGGATTTTTTTTTCTCTAAACATAAATCTTCCTTTCGGTCAGTTGCCAAGAGAAGATTTAGTCTAAAAAAATGGTAGTGAAACTCTGAGATGTTCTTTATATAGGGGAACCTCTAAGGTGGCCCTCCATTTTATTCAGAACCAATAGATATAACACTTATGTGACATTGGCTCCTTTTATTGTTGCAAATTGTAAAATAACACTGCCATTTATTTGTGCTGCAAAAAGATTTTGTCTGTAATAGTTTTTATGTGACTCACGTTTTATTATTCATAACCAGCCCCTCACCTTGTCAAAACCTCCCTGAACGTGTCCCATTTATTTGTGCTATGCTTGTGTTGCAATTTTTTTTGTCTATTGTAGTTTTTATTGACATTTAAAGTTGTTATCTTATTAACATGTTATTATTCATAACCAGCCCACAACCATGTCAAACTCTCACCAAACTTGTCCCATTGGTTTGTGCTGCAACATTTTTTGTCATATTATTACCGCATTTTTCGGAGTATAAGTCGCTCCGGAGTATAAGTCGCACCGGCCGAAAATGCATAATAAAGAAGGGAAAAAACATATATAAGTCACATTTTTGGGGGAAATTTATTTGACAAAACCCAACACCAAGAATAGATATTTGAAAGGCAATTTAAAATAAATAAAGAATAGTGAACAACAGGCTGAATAAGTGTACGTTATATGACGCATAAATAACCAACTGAGAACGTGCCTGGTATGTTAACGTAACATATTATGGTAAGAGTCATTCAAATAACTAACATATACAACATGCTATACGTTTACCAAACAATCTGTCACTGAGTCCTAATCGCTAAATCCGATGAAATCTTATACGTCTAATGATATTATTTAGCTAGTCTCTTACGTGAATGAGCTGAATAATATTATTTGATATTTTACGGTAATGTGTTAATAATTTCACACATAAGTCGCACCCCCGGCCAAACTACGAAAAAAACTGCGAATTATAGTCCGAAAAATACGGTAGTTTTTATGTTAACATTTTACGATTCATAACCAGCCCCCTGCTCCCCACCTCCAACTTGTCGAACTACCTGCAAACTTGTCCCAAATGTTTGTGCTGCAAATATTTTGTCTAACTACTATAGTTTTTATGTTAATTAAGTTTTAGTTTTTTTTGTCAAAATCTTCCCAAACTAATAATGACAACAAAAAAAAACTATAATTGTTAAACAAAAATGTTTGCAGCAGAAACGAGCACAAACAAATGGGACATATTTGGGGAGATTTTGACAAGGTGGGGAGGCTGGATGTCATCATTAGTCAGAAAATGTATTTTAAAATTACTTAAACCGTAACAGCACAAACAACAATTTTTACGGCAAGAGGCCAACTTCACACAGGTGGGCCTGGAAAATAGGCGGACATACGGCACATGAAAGTGGTGGTGTGTGGGTGCCGTGATCTGTGTGGTGGCGAACTGCAAATAGCTTTTTTCCCTACTCAATGTTAATGTTGTGCATTTAAAAAAACAAAAAAGAGAAAGCAAAATTTTTTTTTATTTCAAATATTTTTCTCAAAATAGTGATTGACACAAAAAAAAAAAAAGGTGTTTTATTCGATTACTGAATTAAACTAATTGATAAATTACTCGATTACTAAAATAATCAATACGTTCTTGTGGTCGAGAAAATATTTATCGGATATGCTTTGGGATACATTGCGCGTAAATTTTGCTTCACAGTCAAATTTATAAACAACTTTCTGCAATTTCTCCAAAAGTATCATAAATTATCTTTTGAAAATGTATACTGTTAAAATATAGCCCAACAGTGTCAATTTTGGCAACCGTTTTTAATTTAGTTTTAGTCTTTTGACGAAAATGTATTTTAGTTTTAGTCATATTTTAATCATCTAAATTTATTTAGATTTAGTCTTGTTTTACTCTAATTAATTCCTCAACATTTTAGTCGACTAGAATTACAGTAAATTTTGTTGACTAAAATATAAAGTATAAAGTATATTCGAAGTTGTCTTAATACCATTTTTCCATCCATCCATCCATCCATTTTATTAAGGCTAATTAATTTACAACTTATTAAATCAACTCTGCATAACCGATGCATTTAAATAAATCTGAATATGGTGTATCACATTATTTCAGAATCAATTCAGACTAAGAGACTAATTTAAGCCTCAGAATTTTATTGGGTTAATTTCCGAAAGTGAATTCAAGAGTGTATTATAAAAATTGTCGAGCAGATAGTCCACAATTTTCTTAAGCAAACGGGCTGGGTCGAGCTAGGTGCACGGAGGGGTACAACGTATTCACTTGTTCTGAGCGGAGTGTAAAATTAAATTAGGCGCAGTGCGTACACTTGTATTAAAATAATAGTATTTCTTTAACAGGCAATAATGGAAACGCTCAACCCTTAAAATTAAGAATGTATTGAGAGTTGCTATAATTCAGTGTTAAATTGTTTACACACAAAGTTGTATACATGAATTGTTGGCAATTTGGAGTGCATAACCGCGAGAAATCATATTTTTTATATTATGTAAAATAAAATTGGAACTACTTTCTGTTCCATTATTAAAATGTAATGTGTACATTTTATCATGAAGGTCTACCATCTATTTGGACAATTATGACAACAAAAAAATATAACTGATCTATAGTTTGTTCAAAAAGAACACTCAGCACCAGTGTACAGTGCATGAAAATATGTGTGAATGTTTATGTTCATATGAAGAAATAAACTAATTGTATTCTATATTATGTATAACTACACTGAGTGCATAATAATTTGCGTCTTCTTGGTCACCGTCCGGTGTTAACACAGCAACCAGTGTTAAAGACTAATATGTCTCACATGGCTGTCTTTCTTTGTGTGTTAGCTTGAAAATGACAAATATCTTCTTTTGGGTTGTCAATTAATATCTGAACAATGTGGCGAGGATATATATCATAAAGTGCACTGTTCAGGTATCTTGCTTATTATATCCCACACACAACACAGGAGTTGCAGCACGACTGCAGCATGAGAGGTTTACTGGCGACGCTTGATGGCCTCATCAAACCGCCGCGAGCACAGCATAACAACAACAAGAGTGTGTTGTTGTCGGTGCTGTAGCCGTGGCTAACAAGCCAGCGAGCTCGGTGACTGACTAACGACACCATGTCTATGGTTTGGGATTATTTTAAAGTGTGTCCGACGGATAAAAAACTGGCAATTTGCAATGACTGCAAAAGGAACCAAGACGTCTTCCTTTAATACGAGCAATTTGATCTCCCACCTCTTCAAGAATCATAAGGAGATACACGATGAATACAAGCGGAAGATGGATGAAAAGCAAACACCGAAAAAAAGTAGTACCACACAGTTGTCGCTTAAAGACTCCGCCGAGAAAAAACAAAAATACAACAAAAAACACCCCAGGGCAAAAGCCCACTTTGTGGTCAGGGACAACGCACGCAATATGGCAAAAGCTACGGTGGAGTTTGGTGTGGCTAGTCTGCCCTGTGTGGCGCACACTTTGCAGCTTGCAGTGAACGGAGGTACCCTGTCTCAACGCAGCATTTCAGAAGCTCTGGCTGACTGCTAGGCCACTTCAAGCACTCACCACTAGAGATGCGCGGTTTGCGGGCACAAACGCGGAGTCCGCGGATCGGGCGGATGAAATAAAAAAAAAAACGATTTTATCTGATTTTTTTTTTTTTTTTTTTTTTTGCGGGTGGCAGTTAAACTAATTCGGAAATATATATACATAGTTAAATGTTGTTACCCACATACGAAAAACGAGCAGGCACCTGCTGCATATGCCACAACAGAAGAAAAAAAAAGAAAAGAGATGGACACTTTTACGGACCGGAGAAGGGACGCCTCGCCGGGGTCCGGGACCGAGGCCCCTTCCCCCGAGAGGGCCCCACCGGGAGCCGTAGCTGAGGCGATCCGCGAGAAGGGCCCGACGCACGTCCAGGGTCACTACCGCGCCCACCGCACCGACACCCCGCCTCGTCCGCCTTCGCCGCGGCCGGCGTCACGCGCAGCAGGTAAGCAGCTTACCTGCCCGCCACCCCCGTGGCCGGGGGCTCGTAACATGGGTCACTCCGCGCGCTCCGCCCGCGCAGCTTACCTGCCCGCCACCCCTGTTGCCGGGGACGCGTAACAGGGGTCACTCCGCGCGCAGTGCGCTCACGAAAGGGGTGGGGCTCACCCTGGTTTATATAGAGAGCAGGACGGTGGCCATGGAAGTCGGAACCCGCTAAGGAGTGTGTAACAACCCACCTGCCAAATCAACTAGCCCTGAAAATGGATGGCGCTGGAGCGTGGGCCCATACCTGGCCGTCGCCGGCAGTGAGACGCGCTTGGAGGTGCGCTCAGCGCGGCTCCCATATGATTGCGCACTGGTGTGCGTCTGGGTCGTGACAGCGTGGCACGCGAAAGTCTGTGCTGCATTGGATCAGTCTCCTTTCTTTAACAGGCAAAAGCTTTATAACCTCACCATACCTGCCAACTTTTGAAATCAGAAAAACCTAGTAGCCAGGGTCCAAGGGCCGCAGGCCCCGGTAGGTCCAGGACAAAGTCCTGGTGGAGGGTTCAGGGCTTCGCCCCCCGACGCAAAATGATTATTAGCATTCAGACAGGTTAAAATGTTGCTAAAACCATCACTTTTCTATCAGTCACAGTGACTTTTCAAAACAAAAATATTACAGCAAAAATCATATGGGTTGATTGGCATGTTTATTCTGTAAGCTAACTTCAATAGTTTGAAATTATTTTGACAGTTAATGCCAGTTATCTTGTCAACCTTTCACAAGACTTCAATTTGTTAATTGAAAGTATAAACAGTATAAACACTTTTTACAGTAAACAAATGGTAAAACAGTACTAAACAATTCCATTAAAAAAAAAATTGGTGTCATTATTAACTTTCTGTCCAAGCTTGTATAATCTACTGCCTTGTTCAATTGTAAAAAATATTCTGTGCCTAAAATTCACATTTCTATCACAATTATCATACTGTAAACATGATAAGCTAACTTCATTAAAATTAATAGTCCTGTCAATAGCATGGAATTACAATTCAAATGTAGTTTTTTTGTAAGCCTTTCAAAAGAATTCAAAATATGAAAAATTAATGAAAATTAATTTAAGCCATCAGACACTTGAAAAGTGGCACATCACATCTCTAATGTAATCATTTGAACTTTTCAACAGAAATAGCACTGCAAAAATATTAAGGACATACTTCTGTATTTTGGTAGTTATGCTGTCAACATTTAACAAGATTTCTTCAACTTGGACTTGAAAGCATAAATAGTATAAACACTTTTAACAGTATGTCGTGCTGTGAAATACAGCCGACAGGATTGCGCACCAAACACGAAGCAAGGCCAAAGTGCACGCATGGTGCAGGAGAACAAAGGACTTATTTCATTTAAGGTTTGTGATAAACCATCAAACTCATTCGTTAAAAGGACTCTATAGTAATATAAAGCGAATTTTTCTGGACATTATCATGCAAGAAACGTTTATTTTTGGGACCGCGATCACCGCGTAATGATTTTTAAAGGTTGCATTACAAACATTTAACTGTCCCATGTGATCAGCCAGTGCGATTGGAAATCCATGCTCAATTATTGCCTCCGTAAATAAAACTTCGGGCGGGTGCGGGCGGATGGCGGGCGGGTGCAGTTCTGATCAAACGTTACATCGGGTGGATGGCGGATGGTTGACGACTTTCTGACGCGGTTGCGGATGAAATAAATTGCCTATCCGCGCATCTCTACTCACCACTACCTTGCAGCACATTTTTGTTACTCATACAAATACGTTAGAGCAGGGCAGATTGAGCCCAGATTATAATTTCCTGTTATACAGTATGCCAAGCAGTCTTGCACTAAAGGAGGACTATGTTATTGTTTACTTTATTACTCTAGTATACTCTGGACTGAAGCTGTGTGCCTTCATTGTTTTCGTAGCTGTTGTTTTGAGGCATGTTTAAAGAAAATAAAAAATAATGCACTTTGTGAAAGTCAAAGTATAGTACTTCCTATAGTTACAGTGAGTATCAGGATTATCTCAGGGAGAGCATGTCCCAAATTCCAAGTTGCTGTTTTGAGGCGTGTTAAAAAAAATAATGCACTTTGTAACTTCAATAATAAATATGGCAGTGCCATGTTGGCACCTTTTTCCATAATTTGAGTTGATTTATTTTGGAAAACCTTGTTACATTGTTTAATGCATACAGCGGGGCATCACAACAAAATTGGGCATAATGTGTTAATTCCACGACGGTATATATCGGTATCGGTTGATTTCGGAATCGGTAATTAAGAGTTGGAAAATATCGGAATATCGGCAAAAAAGCCATTATCGGACATCTCTAGTCGTGAGTTCAAACCCCGGCCGGCCGAGTCATACCAAAGACTCTAAAAATGGGACCCATTACCTCCCTGCTTGGCACTCAGCATAAAGGGGTTGGATTTGGGGGATAAATCACCAAATGATCCTTGAGCGCGGCCACCGCTGCTGCTCACTGCTCCCCTGACCTCCCAGGGGGTGGAACAAGGGGATGGGTCAAATGCAGAGGGTAATTTCACCACACCTAGTGGTACTTTAGCTTTTTTTTAAACGCGTTATCTTTGACAGCTGTAACAAATATAGACACATACATATACACACACTTTTTAGAGTACCGGTAACAACGTTGGACTGGTTTTAGCCTGTTTTCTAATTTCCAAATATCAAAATGGCGCTCGCATGCTTTGATTTGTTGTAGCGGCCCTTAAAAGGGCAACGTTTGAACACCTCTGATTTATAGCATTCATTAGCAGCTTGAACCCACCAAGACATGCAAGCCCTTTTGCTCTTTCATCATTTGCAGCGAGGAGAGATGCTGGAATAAAAATCTCAGCCTGACCTCACGGGCTGCAGAGCGTAAACTTCATCATAAATAGTTCCTCCAACAAACTTTTTCTGAAGTGTAAGAGCACCCGTAATCATGAAACAAGGCCCAGCGGAGCACTTTGGGAGAGGCTATGAATATTTGTGTGGGTAGAAGAGGTCAAAAAGCAAGCCTAGAATATATCCTAAAAACACAAGTTTTAGTTGGATAGTTGTGGTCATTGTCTCTGCGACAAACAACTATGTTTACCCTTTAATAATCCAAACTGCAAGGTTAAGGTGCCACAAATATTTCATATTGCCTTTACAGTTTTCTATATTCTTCCACGAGTGACCTCCCAAACCTGACATTTTATCAAGGAGGGGAGGGTTAAATAGTGCTTTCCCAACACTGCCCCCAGCTCTTTTGGCTCCATCCAAGTGACCGAGTTGACGCTTTCTGACCAGTTGGTTTGTCTACTGATCACGCATGCAAAAAACAACCCTTGAGGTCAGAAAACTGCAGCCGATTTAATCAAAATTTGCATGAGACTTTGAGTTTGAAACAAGTCCGACGACACGATTGACTTTATTTTGCTCAGACAAATGTTTGCTTGTATAGCTACGTTAAATATTGGTAAATTCATTATAATTGTGTTGATTAAAAACATTTTGTGTTAATTAATTTTTTCTCTTTTAAATCACTTAAAAAGTGAAAGTAAAATGTATCTTATCAGCGATACTGGCTATGTATTTACTTGAAATCGGACTTTGATTGATTGATTGAAACTTTTATTAGTAGATTGCACAGTACAGTACATATTCCATACAATTGACCACTCGGTCGTGAGTTCAAACCCCGGCCGAGTCATACCAAAGACTATAAAAATGGGACCCGTTACCTCCCTGCTTGGCACTCAGCATCACGGGTTGGAATTGGGGGTTAAATCACCAAAAATTATTCCCGGGCGCGGCCACCGCTGCTGCCCACTGCTCCCCTCACCTCCCAGGGGGTGATCAAGGGGGATGGGTCAAATGCGGACAATAATTTCGCCACACCTAGTGTGTGTGTGACAATCATTGGTACTTTAACTTTAACTTTAACTTAAATGGTAACACCCGAATAAGTTTTTCAACTTGTTTAAGTCGGGGTCCACGTACGGTAAATCAATTCATGGTTAAAAAAAAAAAAAAAAAAAAAAAAAAAAAAAAACGAACCAAAATTATTGGTGTTGTTTAATTCATATTTTCTTGTTTAATTGTACAGTGGTACTTCAAGTTGAGTGTTTTGGGGGAAAAAAAAAAGAAGAAATCATCAAAAACATAACCGATTTTGTAGTTGACTTGGCGGAGCAGTACCCTCCCTTTTCCAGGGAAGAGTCCTACCAGATTCTTCATTTCTAAGGCTATGTCTACACCAGGGGTGCTCATTACGTCGATCGCAAGCTACCGGTCGATCTCGGAGGGTGTGTCAGTCGATCACCAGCCAGGCATTAAAAAAATAGTCCTAAAAATGAGCGATCATAAATCTTCACTATGACGTCACTTTTGTCACTTGATTGACATTCACGGCACCCGAGGGTCTTCTGAGATGACGCTGGCTGCTGCCAGCTCATTAAAATTACCGACTGGAAGGCGAGAAACACTTTATTTCAACAGACTCTGGCGCCGTACCTGTCGTCAAAACTCCAAAGACCGACTGCACAGTTGCGCTAACAAAATAAGAGTCTCAGGAAGCTGGCGTGCACAAGCTAGCAAGCTACGGACTTTGCCGACAATGTATTTCTTGTAAAGTGTATACAAAGGAGTACAGAAGCTGGACAAATAAGATGCCAAAAACCAACCACTTTCATGTCGTATTGGACAGAAAGGAGGACTTTTTTTCTCCTCCATTCGAAAATGCGGACATTATCAGCACCACTGTCTGATTCCAATCAATGCAAGTCATCAGAATCAGGTAATACACCAACTTATATTCTTGTCTTCATGAAAGAAAGGAATCTATATGTGTTAAACATGCTTGTATTATCTTTAAACACCTTTAACTTATTAACGGTATAGCTCGGTTGGTAGAGCGGCCGTGCCAGCAACTTGAGGGTTGCAGGTTCGATCCCCGCTTCGGCCATCCTAGTTACTGCCGTTGTGTCCTTGGGCAAGACACTTTACCCACCTGCTCCCAGTGCCACCCACACTGGTTTAAAAATGTAACTTAGATATTGGGTTTCACTATGTAAAGCGCTTTGAGTCACTTGAGAAAAAGCGCTATATAAATGTAATTCACTTCACTTCACTAACAATATTAACTATATGTGTTAAACATGCTTGTATTATCTTTAAACACCTTTAACTTAACAATATTAACTATATGTATTAAACATTCTTGTATTATCATTAAACACCTTTAATTTTTTAACAATATTAACTATGTGTTAAACATGCTTGTATTATCATTAAACACCTTTAACTTGTTAACAATATTAACTATATGTATTAAACATGCTTGTATTATCATTAAACACCTTTAATTTTTTAACAATATTAACTATATGTGTTAAACATGCTTTCATTATCTTTAAACACCTTTTACTTGTTAACAATATTAACTATATGTATTAAACATACTTGTATTATCATTAAACACTTTTAATTTTTTAACAATATTAACTATATGTGTTAAACATGCTTGCATTATCATTAAACACCTTTAACTTGTTAACAAAAACATATATTTCATAAATAAGTAAATATAAATTATATATATGAATGAGGTAGATCCCCACGACTTGATCAATTGAAAAGTAGCTCGCCTGCAGAAAAAGTGTGAGCACCCCTGGTCTACACTAAGACGGATAACCCCTTAAATGAATAATTATTTAGCCTAAGCCCCGTTTCAGCCACACTAAACCAGCGTTTAAGGCCCCCCTCCTCGGACAATTTTTTACACGGGTAAGTGCGCTGTCTATTTCTTGAATCTCTGGCTCTTAGCTTTGTATGGACTCCTTGATCGTTTATAAACTGAGTTCGGAGAGGAAGTGACGCCAGAAAGACCGCGCATGCAGTACAAACAATAGCAATACCAGCGCTGGAGAGGAGACCGAGCTGTCTTAATTCCGGAGCTTTCTCTAAAATGGTCGCACTTGTCACATGCTTTTGTTTCCCTTGCTGCCAAGCTTTGGCAGAGATCAACACCGAAAGTTAACTTGGCGCGTTTGTTTAGCACAGACATTTCTGACACCATTAAAACTAGGGAGAACAATATGTTTGTGTGCGCATAGATAAGAAACAGGGTGAGATCAGTATTTTTATCTTATTAGAGCAGAACCAAGGCCAAAGTGAGTAACTTCTAAGGAGTTCCATTTTGCCCAAAGGAGGAAAACTATGTCAAAGTCAGCCATAGTTGTAAAACAATATCTAAAAGGCAGACATTTATCAATGAAAGTATGGAGAAGCCGCTGATGTTGTGTTTGACGGAAAAACAGTTGAAAGACGATATTGTAGAAGTCCACTCTCCACGGTAAATACTGTACATTATTATTACTCTACTTCATAAAATTACTGTAGTTGTTTGTAGTACATTCCATTAAAATTGTGACCAAATAAATAGATTAATTTATTTCGAAGAGTGATGTTGCTTTTGAGCTTCGTCACAGAAACAAATTAAGTTCATAAGTTAAGGTACTATTGTATTATCAGCCCAGTGGTAGAGATATGTTTGCGAAACGAATCAGGTCTTTTGAAAACCTCTTGAGACGGCTTCTGAAAGCGACGCGTTTTTATGCACATGCAAATTTTGTATCAGCAATTGCCCACTCTGCACGTGCTTACTACCAGACTGGCAACTGACTAAAAAAATGAGTCAAGAAATTTAGCAGCATTTGGATTAATTGTATTTTTCTTTTATAAAAGAAAAATATAGAATTTTACATTTGGAAGATATAATATTATTATTTTCCACGAGGAAAAGGCAGGCCATGAGGCAGCAAGTACCTCTGCCTCACAGTAGGGGGCGATATATTGTCAACTTGCAGTTCAATGCCTCAGCAGTACTCTGACTCGCCATACTGGGAGAAGTGGGGCGCTCAATCTAGCAGACACGTGTCTCTCCGGCGGAAGCCAGCCTTTTTTTTTCAAACTATTTATAACAAAAAAGGCATTTTTATTAGAGTAAGCCAGCGTTTGTGGGTGTTTTTTGTCAGATGCAAAAATATTGTTTTATGCTTGGAATGAAATTTAATTAAATGAATGTGTCTGCCAATATGGAGGATTATATACTGTATCCAAGATGAAATACTTGAAAACTTAAACTTAAGTCTTAAACTGGACTTTAAGACAAAATTAATGTGATCATACAAAGTACGTTTATGCTGCTTCCGATACAAATACAGAAAAGGTAAGATACACTCGCAATACTTGATTTATTTTGTTAAAAACCAAATGGGACCAAAATGTATTTAATAACTTTATCAAATACTTTTTGGACCCATTTATCATATCATAAAATCATTATGATAACGTTTTTATGAAAGCGAATAACTCCCTTCTTTTTCCTGTTACTTTAATGTGCAACCTAAATCAACAATGATTAGAGCTGCACATATGACTTTAAATAAAAAAGATAAGAAAAACATTTCCTAAAGCAGTGTTTTTCAACCTTTTTTGAGCCAAGGCACATTTTTTGCGTTGAAAATATCTGGAGGCACACCACCAGCAGAAATCATAAACTCAGTTGACAGTTAAAAGTAATTGTCACAATTGTTGGATATGACTTTAAACCATAACCAACCATGCATCAATATAGCTCTTGTCTCAAAGTAGGTGTACTGTCACGACCTGTCACATCACACCGTGACTTATTTGGAGTTTTTTGCTGTTTTCCTGTGTGTAGTTTTTTAGTTCTTGTCTTGCGCTCCTATTTTGGTGGCTTTTTCTCTTTTTTTGGTATTTTCCTGTAGCAGTTTCATGTCTTCCTTTGAGCGATATTTCCCGCATCTACTTTGTTTTAGCAATCAAGAATATTTCAGTGGTTTTTATCCTTCTTTGTGGGGACATTGTCGATTGTCATGTCATGTTCAGATGTACATTGTGGACGCCGTCTTTGCTCCACAGTAAGTTTTTGCTGTCGTCCAGCATTCGGTTTTTGTTTACTTTGTAGCTAGTTCAGTTTTAGTTTCGTTCTGCGTAGCCTTCCCTAAGCTTCAATGCCTTTTCTTAAGGGCACTCACCGTTTGTTTATTTTTGGTTTAAGCATAAGACACCTTTTTACCTGCATTTACAAAGCAATTAGCTACCGGCTGCCACCTACTGATATGGAAGAGTATTACACGGTTACTCTGCCGAGCTCTAGACAGCACCGACACTCAACAACAACAACAACAACACATCATTTGCAGACTATAATTACTGGTTTGCAAAAAAATGTTTTTATCCCAAATGTGTGAAATTAGATAATCTCCCACGGCACACCAGACTGTATCTCACGGCACACTACCGCAGCACAGTGGTTGAAAAACACTGTCCTAAAGTATCTATGCCTCACCTGGTGTATAGTTCACCGCACGTCACTGGTACATATGTAGCATCATCTACAAAGATACAAATAATTGCTATTGCGACATCCAGTGGACACATTCAGAACAGTTTCTTTCATTCAAAAATTTCCGGTTAATTTTTATACTTGGCAAACTCATCCCGCGGGCCGGATAAAACCTATTCACGGTAGCACAAACGTTGGGACAAGTTTGGGGAGATTTTGACATGGGTAGGTGGCTGGTTATGAATAATTACCCGTTCATAACATACAAAACATAAACGCTAATAATATAAAAAAAATATAACAGTTAAAAGAGTGTTTGACACCCCTGCTCGACACAGTGGTTGCACGTTGGACATCCCATTCAAAACCTCCATACAAATACGCAAATATTAACCAATTCGTGTTTGTCATTTTGAACCACTCTGTTGCACAATTACTCAGCAAACCCGTCATGTTCTCCCTCTAAAGGCCTTAGTGGCCACATGCGTGGACAGCACCTTTTAACTCTTATTTCCAAAATTGTGGACACTACTGAATTGGGGTCTTATGCCGACATATGGACACTGATACTGCTATCTGGTGGTGTCAGAAGAGTATAACATACAATGGAATTTTGGGGGGAAAAAAGTGTAAAAATAAAAATGTGCATGTCACTACACATGAAGTACACGTTTGTGTACTTATGGACTAAGTACATCATATTAAAATATGATTTTTAGTTTTTATTCTAATTAGAGTCCAATAAGCCCAAATAGCAAAGAGGAATAAAAAAAAAAGCATGTAAACAAACAGCTTGGGCCTTAAGAGGTTAAATACCGTATATGACACCGAACATTTCTGTGCAAGCTCTTCGATGCTGGACGAGACCAGGTCTTCCACTGTGGGAGAAAGGAAAGGAGAAACACTTTAGTTGATTTAATTTCAGCTTTTCGTTTAAGAGGAATGGTTGCACTATTACGTCACTGAGCAAATATACACCAACCTGTTTTAATATGAGCGTCTCGCAAGCGGCGTAGTAAAACTTCATCCAGTCCAGGACACATCCCTTCTCTCAAGAGCACCATGATAGTCTCTCATTGTCGAGAAACAGTTAGTTGGAACAAATAAGCGAGTTTTAAAAAAAAAGTTTAAATTCAAACTTGAAGTAGCTGTCAATCAGGAGAGCTAGCGACTCGTGTTTGTAGCATCGTTGCTAGCTCAGTTTGGGCGACGTCGCCGCCTGGTGAGGCCGTTTTTGTCGGAATAGAAGGACACGCCGTATAGCACGGACGGACTTTCTTGAGGCTCGGTATGTTGTTTATGGAGTTGAAAAAGGAAAAAAAACAAACTGTTTTAACAGTTCCTTTTAAGTCATGCTTGACGCGGCGGCTTCTGATGACATACAATCTAGGAAGTCGCAATGCATCATGGGTAGTGTAGTTTATTGAGTAAATAGACACACACTTGCTACCATAGACATCTTATAAGCAGACGCAGCATCGAGCGCTACTGCCTACTGGCGCTGACGAGACGCGGGGCCGCCATCTTGGAGTGGTGATCCGCTCCACTCAGTACAATTCATTTGGCAGGAGCAATGAACTGTCAGCGCATTTAATTCATTTTACCTCACTGAATATCACTGATTTTCCACGCGGTTTTTTGTCATGCGTGTAGCTATGATAAAGGACACATGTTTTGGCATGTT
Source organism: Nerophis lumbriciformis (assembly GCF_033978685.3). Taxonomy (NCBI): domain Eukaryota; kingdom Metazoa; phylum Chordata; class Actinopteri; order Syngnathiformes; family Syngnathidae; genus Nerophis; species Nerophis lumbriciformis. The sequence continues at coordinate 5,795,237 of NC_084556.2, forward strand.
TTATTATTCATAGTTTGCTTAACAGTAATATTATATTCTTATATGCTATAAATGACCAGACGTCCGAGATCAAAACTGGGAATATAATACCAGAGAAGGGGGAAAAAACAGTCAGCTATTTTTAAGTTCAAGAAACAATATAATTAGGTTATATATACATGCGTATATCCTACATAAACAATGTATGAATACATTAGATATCTATATATCTTATAGACTGTATTTGTGTTGCTGCAGCAGCAGAGAGTTTATTTTGTTTTGACACTTTGTATTGATATTTTGTATTACATTCTTCCCTTAAATGATAATGTTTACAGTGATTGTTTTAGATGTATTTTTTTATGTATGTCGCTTTGGATAAAAGCGTCTGCCAAATACTTAAACATAAACATATATAAACACCTGGAAGTCTTTATATCAGCTAAAACCACCAATCTGGCTTTTACAATCTTTATCTTCATTATTTATTTCAACTTTATGTTATTCAAGTATGACATTTTTAAATTGAATTCATTTCATTGACAAGCAATTATATTATGGCTACGATTTCAGTACTATTGAAGATCTTTGCTCCTTCTCAACTCTGTGGTAATATTATTTTCACAAAATACAACCAATAGTACGTTAATGTTAAATCTTACTTGTGAAAAGTAATCCCCCGATTCCTATTTTCAACAGTCCGCTCATTTGAGCAGGAAAACGCTGAACACCAGCCCGGCATCTTTGTTTTCTACCTGTCAACTGTCAGTTTTGGCTGCTCGCCGGCTCCTCATCACCACTTCAAGATGGCGGCCGAATTTCTCGCGTCACAGGAGTGGAGGCTGCATGAAGGGGTATGGCGGTGAAGCAGGTTGGTGAGGTAGCAGGGGGCCTGGTTGTGGAGGGCTTTGTGGGTGAGGAGGAAGATTTTAAAGTGGATCCATGCAACCATGCATCAATATAGCTCTTGTCTCAAAATAGGTGTACTGTCACGACCTGTCACATCACACCCTGACTTATTTGGAGTTTTTTTGCTGTTTTCCTGTGTGTAGTGTTTTAGTTCTTGTCTTGCGCTCCCATTTTGGTGGCTTTTTCTCTTTTATGTTGGTATTTTCCTGTAGCATTTTCAGGTCTTCCTTTGAGCGATATTTCCCGCATCTACTTTGTTTTAGCAATCAAGAATATTTCAGTTGTTTTTATCCTTCTTTGTGGGGACATTGTTGATTGTCATGTCATGTTCGGTTGTACATGTCTTCGCTCCACAGTCTTTGCTGTCGTCCAGCATTCTGTTTTTGTTTACTTTGTAGCCAGTTCAGTTTTAGTTTCGTTCTGCATAGCCTTCCCTAAGCTTCAATGCCTTTTCTTAGGGGCGCTCACCTTTTGTTTATTTTTGGTTTAAAGGGGAACATTATCACAATTTCAGAAGGGTTAAAACCATTAAAAATCAGTTCCCAGTGGCTTATTTTATTTTTCGAAGTTTTTTTCAAAATTTTACCCATCACGCAATATCCCTAAAAAAAGCTTCAAAGTGCCTGATTTTAACCGTCGTTATATACACCCGTCCATTTTCCTGTGACGTCACATAGTGATGCCAACACAAACAAACATGGCGCATAGAACAGCAAGCTATAGCGACATTAGCTCGGATTCAGACTCGGATTTCAGCGGCTTAAGCGATTCAACAGATTACGCATGTATTGAAACGGATGATTGTAGTGTGGAGGCAGGTAGCGAAAACGAAATTGAAGAAGAAACTGAAGCTATTGAGCCATATCGGTTTGAACCGTATGCAAGCGAAACCGACGAAAACGACACGACAGCCAGCGACACGGGAGAAAGCGAGGACGAAATCGGCGATCGCCTTCTAACCAACGATTGGTATGTGTTTGTTTGGCATTAAAAGAAACTAACAACTATGAACTAGGTTTACAGCATATGAAATACATTTGGCAACAACATGCACTTTGAGAGTGCAGACAGCCCAATTTTCATCAATTAATATATTCTGTAGACATACCCTCATCCGCGCTCTTTTCCTGAAAGCTGATCTGTCCAGTTTGGGAGTTGATGTCAGCAGGCCAGGGAAGCTAGGGTCGATATTCTTCTCTTGATCATCTTCGGTGGCATAAGGGACGGTGTGAGCCAAGACATCCAGGGGGTTTAGCTCGCTCGTCTGCGGGAACAAACTGCCGCCATTGCTTGCCGTGCTACCGAGGTCCTTTGTCCCTGAATTGCTCACACACTCCGGCAGATTCAATGGGGGTCTGGCGGCAGATTTCTTTGAC
>NC_084556.2:5805000-5820000 GCF_033978685.3 Nerophis lumbriciformis
TATAAAACAAAGGAATAACATAATAAATTAAATTGCCGGCTTCTTTTTCCTGGTAAGATGCTTTTTAGGAATTTCAAAACTAGTATATGACGCTAATTGGGTGTTAAATCAAAGCAAGAATTAACAAGCTGAAATTTCCGACACCGCCTAAAAGCATCATAAAAAAGTTTTTTTTTAATTTAAAATATAAAAATTATAAAATAATAATAAAATAATAATAAAAATGACACAAACATTTGACATAAAATATAAAAGTTAATAGTGAAATAAATGTAAAATATAAAATAAATGAATAATTTTATAAATTCACTTACCGGTGTCAGCTGTGTTTTCCTCAAATTATGCATTTTAGGAATATTAAGGCAAGAATATGGCACCATAATTGGGGGTTAATTCCAACCAAAATTTAGGAAGCTGAAATTTCGGACACCACCTGAAAGCATCACAAAAAAAATTCTTTTTTAACTTAAAATGGAAAAAAAAGATAACAAAAATTTGAAATAAATTATAAAATATATAGTGAAATAAATGTAATCTAAAAAACAAAACAATAACAAATTAAATTGTCAGCTGCTTTTTCCTGTTTTTTTTTAAAAGGAATTTTAGGCGAGTAAATGGCGCTAATTGGAGGTTTAATCAAAGCAAGAATTAGGAATTTCCGACACCACCTGAAAGCATCATACAAATGTTTGGGTTTTTTTTAAATGAAAAAAACAAACAAACACACAATTTGAATAAAATGTAAAAGTATATAGTGAAATATTTGTAATGTATAAAACAAAGGAATAACATAATACATTAAATTGCCAGCTGCTTTTTCGTGGTATGATGCTTTTAAGGAATTTTAAGGCAAGAATATGGCGCTAATTGGGGGTTCATTCAAACCAAGATTTAGGAAGCTGAAATTTTTGGCAACACCTGAAAGCATCATCATTTTCTATTTGTATTTAACTAAATAAAAAAATTACACAAAAAAGTGCGATAAAATATAAAAGTATAAAGTGAAATTAATGTACTCTAATTGTCAGAGGCTTTTTCCTGCTATGATGCGTTTTGGTGCACACAAAGTGACTGGAAGTTTGAACTTTGTAATAAATAATAGCTGAACCGTGTCCTCCAAGTCCTTACAGGACCCGACATGTTGACAAATTTGTGTCCTGCTTCCTTAAAAAAAGAAAAAAGGTGGGCTTTGTCCAAGGCGTTCATAAAACATGTATGATGACCTGATGTGCTGCTTTCTCCAACACTCCCAGAAAGCTTGAAAGTCACATTTGTACTTTCCTTTTCCTTATCTCAAGAGGCTTTTATCACCTCAAACACACGATATGAGAACACCTTGAAAGTGTAATCATGAAGACAGAGAAGGAGGCTTAGCGTCCATTGATCAGGGTTCAAACAGGTAAGACTTTCCAAAGGTGCACCCTGAGCCCCCAGCCACACTTTCAAGTGCAACGTAAACCCCCCCCCCCCCAAACCCACCATGATGAATAATGGCTCACTCGTCCTTGGCTGCAAAACTGCAACCCTTTCTAAAATAAAACAAAAGTCTCTCCTTGCTGCGCCTTCTGAGATGCAGAAAAATAAAGATATTATTTTGGCCTCAAAGACATTAAGAGCGGTTAAAGCAACAATGAGAAAAGAAATAGGTGACAGCAACAATAAGAAAAGAAATAGGTGAAAGGCGCAGCTGAAAAAGTGGCCTCAAAGCCAGCCTGAGCTTAAAGAGAATAACTGAACTCATGCTCTTTCTTTAGTGGTCTATAGCGGTGGTCCCCAACCACAAAAGTGTTTTTAATTTAAAATAAAATTAAAAAAGACACCAAAAATTTGAAATAAATGATAATAGTATACAGTGAAATAAATGTAAAATATAAAACAAATAAATAACATAATAAATTAAATTGTCAGCTTATTTCCTTTTTTTAAAATTTTTTTTTTAGAAGTATTAAGGCGAGTAAATGGCTCTAAATGGAGGTTTAATTAAAGCAACAATTAGGAATTTCCGACACCACCTAAAAGCAGTAAGAAAACGGTTTTAGTTTTAATTTTATTTTTATTTAAAATGAAAAAAAAAAAACACAATTTGAAATAAAATTTGGAAGTATATAGTGGTCCGTGGATCGATTCGTACCGGGCCGCACAAGAAATAAAAAAATAAAAAAATAAAAAAAATAAATATATATATATACATATTTTTTTTTAATTATTATTTTTTTATTAAATCAACAAACAACACAAGATACACTTACAATTAATGCACCAACCCAAAAAACCTCCCTCCCCCACTCATTCACACAAAAGGGTTGTTTCCTTCTGTTATTAATATTCTGGTTCCTACATTATATATCAATACAGTCTGCAGGAATACAGTCCATAAGCACACATGACTGTATTTCTTTATGACAAAAAAAAAAATAAAAAAATAAAAATAAAAATACTGGTCTATAGTATTGGTGGACCAGCCAGGACACCCCAGCTGACAAAATTGCAATTTTCCTATTCTTTTTTTTTTTTGTTTGCAAGTAAAATACGACCAATGATTTTTTATTTTTTTTAACAAGCTTTATCAGTGTTTGCTATTCAGCAAAATTATGCAAACTTGACAATTAATGTCAATGTTCATTTGTTAAGCAGAATGATGCAAAACCATTTTTTCAACTTTTTCAGTGTTTGTGAGCTCGTGGCAAAATAACGCAAACATTCCCGAGTGCTTTTTAATGTTTGTACGGGAGCAGAGTTGTACATACGGTACATGTTTTGAGGGATTACAGCGATTGTTAGTTAGCAGCAGGATTGTGCAAAACTCGTTAAAGCGATTTTAGTGTTTGTTTGTTTGATAGTTAGCAGAATAGTGTAAAAATGTCAGAAGTGATTTTAATGTTTGTGTGTTTCTTAGCAACGTCAGATGCTATTTCAGCATTTGTTAGCGGGCAGAGTTACATTAAACACATAAGCTGTTTCAGTGTTTGTTAGCTCGCAAAAATAGGAAAAACGCACAAGCTATTTTAGTGTTTGTTAGCTAGCAAGAGTACGCAAAATGCACAAGCTATTTTAGTGTTTGTTAGCTAGCAAAATTACGCAAAACGCACAAGCTATTTTAGTGTTTGTTTGCTAGCAGAATTACGCGAAACGCACAAGCTATTTTAGTGTTTGTTAGCAAAATTACGCAAAACGCACAAGCTATTTCAGTGTTTGTTAGCTAGCACAATTAGGCAAAATGCACAAGCTATTTTAGTGTTTGTTAGCTAGCAAAATTACGAAAAATGCACAAGCTATTTTAGTGTTTGTTAGCTAGCAAAATTACAAAAAACGCACAAGCTATTTTAGTGTTTGATAGCTAGCAAAATTACACAAAACACACAAGCTATTTTAGTGTTTGTTAGCTAGGAAAATTACGAAAAACGCACAAGCTATTTTAGTGTTTGTTAGCTAGCAAAATTACACAAAACACACAAGCTATTTTAGTGTTTGTTAGCTAGCAAAATTAGGCAAAACGCAGAAGCTATTTTAGTGTTTGTTAGCTAGCAAAATTAGGCAAAACGCACAAGCTATTTTAGTGTTTGTTAGCTAGCAAAATTGCGCAAAAAGCACAAGCTATTTTATTGTTTGTTAGCTAGCAAAATTGCGCAAAAAGCACAAGCCATTTTAGTGTTTGTTAGTTAGCAAAATTACTCAAAACACACATGCTATTTTAGTGTTTGTTAGTTTGTTAGCCAGCAGAATTACGCAAAACGCACAAGCTATTTTAGTGTTTGTTAGCAGAATTACGCTAAAACGCACAAGCTATTTTATTTTTAGCTAGCTAGCAAAATTACATAAAACGCACAAACTATTTTAGTGTTTGTTGGCTAGCAAAAATACGCAAAACGCACAAGCTATTTTAGTGTTTGTTTGCTAGCAAAATTACGCATAGCAAACATACGCAAAACGCACAAGCTATTTTAGTGTTTGTTAGCTAGCAAAGTTAGGCAAAACGCACAAGCTATTTTAGTGTTTGTTAGCTAGCAAAATTATGCATAACACAAGCTATTTTAGTGTTTGTTAGCTCGCAAAATTACACAAAACGCACAAGCTATTTTAGTCTTTGTTAGTTTGTTAGCTAGCAAAATTACGCAAAAAGCACAAGCTATTTTAGTGTTTGTTAGCTTGCAAAATTACGCAAAACGCACAAGCTATTTTAGTGTTTGTTGGCTCACAAAATTACGCAAAACGCACAAGCTATTTTAGTGTTTGTTTGTTTGTTTGCTAGCAGAATTATGCAAAACGCACAAGCTATTTTAGTGTTTGTTAGCTAGCAAAGTTAGGCAAAACGCACAAGCTATTTTAGTGTTTGTTAGCTAGCAAAATTATGCAAAATGCAGAAGCTATTTTAGTGATTCTTAGTTTGTTAGCTCGCAAAATTACGCAAAACGCACAAGCTATTTTAGTGTTTGTTTGATTGCTAGCAGAATTATGCAAAACGCACAAGCTATTTTAGTGTTTGTTAGCTAGCAAAATTATGCATAACGCACAAGCTATTTTAGTGTTAGCTCGCAAAATTACACAAAACGCACAAGCTATTTTAGTCTTTGTTAGTTTGTTAGCTAGCAAAATTACGCAAAAAGCACAAGCTATTTTAGTGTTTGTTAGCTCGCAAAATTACGCAAAACGCACAAGCTATTTTAGTGTATGTTAGCTTGCAAAATTACGCAAAACGCACAAGCTATTTTAGTGTTTGTTTGTTTGTTTGCTAGCAGAATTATGCAAAACGCACAAGCTATTTTAGTGTTTGTTTGTTTGTTTGCTAGCAGAATTATGCAAAACGCACAAGCTATTTTAGTGTTTGTTAGCTAGCAAAGTTAGGCAAAACGCACAAGCTATTTTAGTGTTTGCTAGCTAGCAAAATTACGCAAGACGCACAAGCTATTTTAGTGTTTGTTAGTTTGTTAGCTACCACAATTACGCAAAACACACAAGCTATTTGTGTTTGTTAGCAGAATTACGCAAAACGCACAAGCTATTTTAGTGTTTGTTCGCTAGCAAAATTACGCAAATCGCACAAGCTATTTTAGTGTTTGTTAGCTCGCAAAATTACGCAAAACGAACAAGCTATTTATGTCTTTCTTAGTTTGTTAGCTAGCAGATTTACGCAAAACGCACAAGCTATTTCTTTGTTTGTTAGCAGAATCACGCAAATATGTCAAACTATTTCACTGTTTGTTAGTTTGTTAGCGCAGAATTATGCAAAAAAAAAGCTTACAAGCTATTTCAGTGTTTGTTAGTTTGTTAACTAGCAGAATTACGCAAAAAAGTCACATGCTATTTCAGTGTTTGTTGTTAGCAGAACACTACAACGTCACACGCCATTTCAATGTTGGCTAAAAAATTTCACGAAAACTAGCCAACCAATGTTCGTGTTCGTACATTTGCCAGTCAGCACTTAAGTACCAATCGACTACATAACCAATTTGGATAGTTGTGTATTCGTAGGATTAGACATAACTATATATATATAAAAAATAATGCATATTTGTCGACTGCACAATATATTTGTTTGCTCGTTAGCCAGCATGTTTACAACAAACACTTGATTAGTTTTCAGGATGAAACTTTTCTAGTTGGTGCCGTTCATGCTTCTGTTGTGTAGCAGGAGAGGAGGTTGTGATGTGTGGTTGGAGGCCTGGGAGAATAATGTGTCTCGGAGAAGAAGAAGAAGAAGAAGAAGAAGAATCTTCTTTGTGGGATTTAGAGGAAGTGACGGCCAAACATGACATTTAGTGCTGATGCTTTATGGCGTTCAAAGATCTGTGCTGTCACGGCTCCATGGCGGCCAGGCTGGAAACATCTTGACGTCAGATCACAGCCTCCACTGTGGGGCCGGCGAGTAAAAAAAAAAAAAAAAAGAAGAAGAAAACTTCTGGAGGCATTTTGACGCGCGCAAACCGGTTTGTAAAAACAACAACAAAAAAATGCCAAAGTCTGCGCTGATTTTCACTTATTGCATTGAAATCTGCAAAAAAGGAAGCGCTGGAATCCTTTGGAGGCTTTAAAGATGACATCAACCTTGATTACCGTAACTTCTATAATGCTGGTGCAGGCAAATATACAATGTCTCTAATAAAACTTTGATTACCGTAATTTCTGTAATGCTGGTGCAAGCAAATAAACAATGTCTCTTATGACTTTGATTACCGTAATGTCTATAATGCTTGTGCAGGCAAATAAACTGTCTCTTATGACTTTGATTACCGTAATGTCCATAATGCTGGTGCAGTCAAATAAACTGTCTCTTATAAAACTTTATATAATGCTGCCCTAACCAATCTGGCGCCCTAGGCAAGATTTTAGGTGGCGCCCCCCCCACATCGGCAGTGAAGTGTATATACTCACAAGAAACCGAATAGCTTTGTCTTTGACCTTTTTTTTTTTTTTACTTACAACTATACCTAATATATAAAGGGGTGGAAAAGTGACTATTACCTGCAGGGCAAACATTAGCTAACCAGTAGGCAATAACAATGTAAACAAAAAACACCTGCTTAAAATATCTACCGGTAATACAAATGTCCCTGAGGAATGTAAGGTGGGAGTACTGTAATTACCTAACGTTACATTATTATTTTCCATAACAATTTAGCCCCCTCCACAATATTAACCCGACGTTAAAACAGAACTCGCTATTTATTGATTAGCAATTGCCGAATCATGTAACATTAGCTTAATGCTAAAAAGCCAGGTTACTATCACATTCTGTAACAGACAAATAATTTCATCTAGGCTAACGTTACCTACCTCTACCTCTGTCTTTTCTCGTTTCTCCTCCTCTTCTTTTCTCTTTTTTCTTCCCTGGGCACCTGACAGTTTTGGCCGTTTTGACATCTTGTGTTGATTTTTTGATGTGGTGACGTCCAAAGAGTCATGATACTGGAAGGGAGGGGGCGCGCCGTGCGGGGGGGAGAGGGGGCGTAATGTTGTAACAAATAATATTTCTATTAAGTAGGCTTTACTTTGCATTTTAATTAACGTGGGATTATTTGTTGTATTTAGAAATAATAGTACCAACTTTTTTTTTTTTTTTCTCCAACATTTGTGACACTGGCATGGCGCCCCCTGATGGACGGCGCCCTTAGCATTTGCCTATACGGCCTATGCCACGGGCCGGCCCTGCTTGTGCATGCAAATAAACAAAAAAGTCTCTTATAACTTTGATTACCGTAATTTATGTAATGCTGGTGCAGGCAAATAAACAATGTCTCTAATAAAACTTTGATTACCGTAATTTCTGTAATGCTGGTGCAGGCAAATAAACAATGTCTCTTATAAAACTTTGATTACCATAATTTCTATAATGCTGGTGCAGGCAAATAAACAATGTCTCTTATAACTTTGATTACCGTAATTTTTATAATGCTGGTGCAGGCAAATAAACAATGTCTCTTATGACTTTGATTACCGTATTTTCTATAATGCTGTTGCATGCAAATAAACAATGTCTCTTATAACTTTGATTACCATAATTTCTGTAATGCTGGTGAAGACAAATAAACAATGTCTCTAATAAAACTTTGAATACCGTAATTTTTGTAATGCTGGTGCAGGCAAATAAACAATGTCTCTTATAACTTTGATTACCGTAATTTCTATAATGCTTGTGCAGGCAAATAAACAACGTCTCTTATGACTTTGATTACCGTAATTCCTATAAAGCTGGCGCAGGCAAATAAACAATGTCTCTTATAAAACTTTGATTACCGTAATTTCTATAATGCTGGTGAAGGCAAATAAACAATGTCTCTAATAAAACTTTGATTACCGTAATTTCTGTAATGCTGGTGAAGGCAAATAAACAATGTCTCTTATAAAACTTTGATTACCATAATTTCTATAATGCTGGTGCAGGCAAATAAACAATGTCTCTTATAACTTTGATTACCGTAATTTCTATAATGCTGGTGCAGGCAAATAAACAATGTCTCTTATAAAACTTTGATTACCATAATTTCTATAATGCTGGTGCAGGCAAATGAACAATGTCTCTTATAACTTTGATTACCGCAATCTCTGTAATGCTGGTGCAGGCAAATAAACAATGTATCTTATAAAACTTTGATTATCCCCATCCATCCATTTTCTACCGCTTGTCCCTTTTGGGGTCGCGGGGGGTGCTGGAGCCTATCTCAGCTGCATTCGGGCGGAAGGCGGGGTACACCCTGGGCAAGTCGCCACCTCATTACAGAACTTTGATTACCGTAATTTCTATAATGCTGGTGCAGGCAAATTAACAATGTCTCTTACACTTTGGTTACCGTAATTTCTATAATGCTGGTGCAGGCAAATAATGTCTCTTATAACTTTAATTACCGTAATTTCTATAATGCTGGTGAAGGCAAATAAACAATGTCTCTTACACCTTTGATTACCGTAATTTCTATAATGCTGGTGCAGGCAAATAAACAATGTCTCATATATAAACGCATATAACCACCAAAGTCCTCTGGAAAAACAGCTGTGGCTGTAGGCAACCTCCTGATGGAGGCAGGATGGGTTGAAAAACATGAAGAAAAGAAAATTCTCAGGAAAATGGGCGGGACTTACCAATAAATCATCCATCTTCTGTCTGGGATTATTCCACAAACTGCCCAGGAATGAGTTCAGTTCCAAAATGTGGGCGCTCCTGAAATATAGAGGATCTTTGATATTTGCAAAAGATTGCTGATATTTGCTGTAGGCTCTTTAAAACAGCACAGTGCTCCTGTCATATAGAGGATCTTTGACTAACATTTATGGCAGTATGTTACAAAAAGAGTAAAACGCTCCTGTCTATACAGAAGATCTTTGATTAGTTTTTCTGGCAGTCAGTTCCTAAAACAACTCCTGACTAACTTTTATAGCAATATGTTTAAAAAAAAAAAAATAACAGTAGAATACTCCTGTATTCTACTGTAAGGATCTTTGATGAGTGTGTTTGGCTGTGGGTTCTTAAAAACCTCAGGGCGCTCCTATTGTATAGAGGATCTTTGACTAATAGTAGGTGCTTAAAAGCATCAGAGTGCACCTGCCATAGGAAAGGATCTTTGACTAACATTTATGGCGGCACGTGACTAAAAACAGCAGGGCGCTCTTGTCACACAGAGAAGACCTTTTGCCAATGTTTTTAGTACAAAGTTCTGTAAAACAGTAGGCACTCCTGTCATATAGAGGATCTTTGACTAACATTTATGGCAGTATGTTACAAAAAACAGTAAAACGCTCCTGTCTATACAGAAGATCTTTGATTAGTTTTTCTGGCAGTCAGTTCCTAAAACAACTCCTGACTAACTTTTATAGCAATATGTCTAAAAAAAAACAAATAATAATACCAGTAGAATACTCCTGTCAATACAAAGGATCTTTGATGAGTGTTTTTGGCTGTGGGTTCTTAAAAACTTCAGGGCACTCCTATCATATAGAGGATCTTTGACTAATAGTGGGTCTTTAAAACAACATGAGTCACCTCTCAAGACGTTTATGGTAATATGTGACTAAAAACAGCCCAACACTCCTGTCACACAAAGAGGATCTTTGTTTAATGGACGATCTTTGACTAACAGTCCGTGCTTAAAAACGTCAAGAGTGCATCTGCCATAGGAAAGGATCTTTGACTAACATTTATGGCGGCACATGACTAAAAACAGCAGGGCGCTCCTGTCATACAGAGAAGACATTTTGCCAATGTTTTTAGTACGAAGTTCTGTAAAACAGCAGGCACACCTGTCATATAGAGGATCTTTGACTAACATTTATGGCAGGATGTTACAAAAAACAGTAAAACGCTCCTGTCTATACAGAAGATCTTTGATTAGTTTTTCTGGCAGTCAGTTCCTAAAACAACTCCTGACCAACTTTTATAGCAATATGCGTTTTTGGCTGTGGGTTCTTAAAAACTTCCTAGCGCTCCTATTGTATAGAGGATCTTTGACTAATAGTAGGTGCTTAAACCCATCAGAGTGCACCTGCCATAGGAAAGGATCTTTGACTAACATTTTCGGCGGCACATGACTAAAAACAGCACGGCGCTCTTGTCACACAGAGAAGACCTTTTGCCAATGTTTTTAGTACAAAGTTCTGTAAAACAGCAGGCACTCCTGTCACATAGAGGATCTTTGACTAACATTTATGGCAGAATGTTACAAAAAACAGTAAAACGCTCCTGTCTATACAGAAGATCTTTGATTAGTTTTTGTGGCAGTCAGTTCCTAAAACAACTCCTGACCAACTTTTATAGCAATATGCGTTTTTGGCTGTGGGTTCTTAAAAACTTCCTAGCGCTCCTATTGTATAGAGGATCTTTGACTAATAGTAGGTGCTTAAAACCATCAGAGTGCAACTGCCATAGGAAAGGATCTTTGACTAACATTTTCGGCGGCACATGACTAAAAACAGCATGGCGCTCTTGTCACACAGAGAAGACCTTTGGCCAATGTTTTTAGTACAAAGTTCTGTAAAACAGCAGGCACTCCTGTCATATAGAGGATCTTTGACTAATAGTGGGTCTTTAAAACAACATGAGTCACCTCTCAAGACGTTTATGGTAATATGTGACTAAAAACAGCCCAACACTCCTGTCACACAAAGAGGATCTTTGTTTAATGGAAGATCTTTGACTAACAGTCCGTGCTTAAAAACGTCAAGAGTGCATCTGCCATAGGAAAGGATCTTTGACTAACATTTTCGGCGGCACGTGACTAAAAACAGCAGGGCGCTCCTGTCATACAGAGAATACCTTTTGCCAATGTTTTTAGTACGAAGTTCTTTAAAACAGCAGGCACTCCTGTCATATAGAGGATATTTGACCAACATTTATGGCAGAATGTTACAAAAAACAGTACAACGCTCCTGTCTATACATACGATCTTTGATTAGTTTTTGTGGCAGTCAGTTCCTAAAACAACTCCTGACCAACTTTTATAGCAATATGCGTTTTTGGCTGTGGGTTCTTAAAAACTTCCTAGCGCTCCTATTGTATAGAGGATCTTTGACTAATAGTAGGTGCTTAAAACCATCAGAGTGCACCTGCCATAGGAAAGGATCTTTGACTAACATTTTCGGCGGCACATGACTAAAAACAGCACGGCGCTCTTGTCACACAGAGAAGACCTTTGGCCAATGTTTTTAGTACAAAGTTCTTTAAAACAGCAGGCACTCCTGTCATATAGAGGATCTTTGACTAACATTTATGGCAGTATGTTACAAAAAAACAGTAAAATGCTCCTGTCTATACAGAAGATCTTTGACTAGTTTTTCTGGCAGTCAGTTCCTAAAACAACTCCTGACTAACTTTTATAGCAATATGTCTCAAAAAACAAATAATAACAACAGTAGAATACTCTTGTCAATACAAAGGATCTTTGATGTGTTTTTGGCTGTGGGTTCTTAAAAATTTCAGGGCACTCCTATCATATAGAGGATCTTTGACTAATAGTGGGTCTTTAAAACAACATGAGTCACCTCTCAAGACGTTTATGGTAATATGTGACTAAAAACAGCCCAACACTCCTGTCACACAAAGAGGATCTTTGTTTAATGGACGATCTTTGACTAACAGTCCGTGCTTAAAAACGTCAAGAGTGCATCTGCCATAGGAAAGGATCTTTGACTAACATTTTCGGCGGCACGTGACTAAAAACAGCAGGGCGCTCCTGTCATACAGAGAATACCTTTTGCCAATGTTTTTAGTACGAAGTTCTTTAAAACAGCAGGCACTCCTGTCATATAGAGGATCTTTGACCAACATTTATGGCAGAATGTTACAAAAAACAGTACAACGCTCCTGTCTATACATACGATCTTTGATTAGTTTTTGTGGCAGTCAGTTCCTAAAACAACTCCTGACCAACTTTTATAGCAATATGCGTTTTTGGCTGTGGGTTCTTAAAAACTTCCTAGCGCTCCTATTGTATAGAAGATCTTTGACTAATAGTAGGTGCTTAAAACCATCAGAGTGCACCTGCCATAGGAAAGGATCTTTGACTAACATTTATGGCGGCACGTGACTGAAAACAGCAGGGCGCTCTTGTCACACAGAGAAGACCTTTTGCCAATGTTTTTAGTACAAAGTTCTGTAAAACAGCAGGCACTCCTGTCATATAGAGGATCTTTGACTAACATTTATGGCAGTATGTTACAAAAAACAGTAAAACGCTCCTGTCTATACAGAAGATCTTTGAGTAGTTTTTCTGGCAGTCAGTTCCTAAAACAACTCCTGACCAACCTTTATAGCAATATGTCTAAAAAAACAAATAATAATACCAGTAGAATACTCCTGTCAATACAAAGGATCTTTGATGAGTGTTTTTGGCTGTGGGTTCTTAAAAACTTCAGGGCACTCCTATCATATAGAGGATCTTTGACTAATAGTGGGTCTTTAAAACAACATGAGTCACCTCTCAAGACGTTTATGGTAATATGTGACTAAAAACAGCCCAGCACTCCTGTCACACAAAGAGGATCTTTGTTTAATGGAAGATCTTTGACTAACAGTCCGTGCTTAAAAACGTCAAGAGTGCATCTGCCATAGGAAAGGATCTTTGACTAACATTTTCGGCGGCACGTGACTAAACAGAGAATACAGAGAATACCTTTTGCCAATGTTTTTAGTACGAAGTTCTTTAAAACAGCAGGCACTCCTGTCATATAGAGGATCTTTGACCAACATTTATGGCAGAATGTTACAAAAAACAGTACAACGCTCCTGTCTATACATACGATCTTTGATTAGTTTTTGTGGCAGTCAGTTCCTAAAACAACTCCTGACCAACTTTTATAGCAATATGTGTTTTTGGCTGTGGGTTCTTAAAAACCTCAGGGCGCTCCTATTGTATAGAGGATCTTTGACTAATAGTAGGTGCTTAAAACCATCAGAGTGCACCTGCCATAGGAAAGGATCTTTGACTAACATTTTCGGCGGCACATGACTAAAAACAGCAGGGCGCTCTTGTCACACAGAGAAGACATTTTGCCAATGTTTTTAGTACAAAGTTCTGTAAAACAGCAGGCACTCCTGTCATATAGAGGATCTTTGACTAACATTTATGGCAGTATGTTACAAAAAAACAGTAAAATGCTCCTGTCTATACAGAAGATCTTTGACTAGTTTTTCTGGCAGTCAGTTCCTAAAACAACTCCTGACCAACTTTTATAGCAATATGTTTAAAAAAAAAAAAAAAATAACAGTAGAATACTCCTGTCAATACAAAGGATCTTTGATGAGTGTTTTTGGCTGTGGGTTCTTAAAAACCTCAGGGCGCTCCTATTGTATAGAGGATCTTTGACTAATAGTAGGTGCTTAAAAGCATCAGAGTGCACCTGCCATAGGAAAGGATCTTTGACTAACATTTATGGCGGCACGTGACTAAAAACAGCAGGGCGCTCCTGTCATACAGAGAAGACCCTTTGCCAATGTTTTTAGTACGACATTCTTTTAAACAGCAGGCACTCCTGTCATATAGAGGATCTTTGACTAACATACAAAAAACAGTAAAACGCTCCTGTCTATACAGAAGATCTTTGATTAGTTTTTCTGGCAGTCAGTTCCTAAAACAACTCCTGACCAACTTTTATAGCAATATGTGTTTTTGGCTGTGGGTTCTTAAAAACCTCAGGGCGCTCCTATTGTATAGAGGATCTTTGACTAATAGTAGGTGCTTAAAAGCATCAGAGTGCACCTGCTATAGGAAAGGATCTTTGACTAACATTTATGGCGGCACGTGACTAAAAACAGCAGGGCGCTCCTGTCATACAGAGAAGACCTTTGGCCAACGTTTTAGTAGTAGGTTCTTTAAAACAGCAGGCACTCTTGTCATATGGAGGATCTTTAGCTAGGAGTAGGTCTCAAGAAACAGTGGAGCGCTCCTGTCATATAGAGAAGATCTTTGACTCATGTTTCTAGCCTAGCGTAATAGATCATTGACGTTTGCAGTAGGTTCCTGAAAACAGCAGAGCGCTCCTGTCATATGGAAGATCTTTGACGTATGCATACAAGTGTGTCGACATATTACTTGTATATTATTGATTTAGTAAAGTAACATTATACACAAAATTAGTTTATATTTTAAGCACGGATGGTACAAAAAAATCTTAATTAAAAAAATGTTCCTTCCTTTTTATTTAAGTTGGGAAATCAAACCTTTCTCTTCAGTGTTAACCCAAAAAAAAACATTACACCTTTTAGTGCAGGATTGCATTTTCTTTAGTATTTTACATAGAACAGGAAAATACAAGGATTTGTTTTGCAAGAGAATACAGGAAATAGATCAGTGCTCTGTACATGAACAAGGTGGTCAGTGTGTGTGTGTGTGTGTGTGTGTGTGTGTGTGTGTGTGTGTGTGTGTGTGTGTGTGTTTGGCGGCAGGCGGCGACTAAGTTTCTAGTAGCAGCTGGAAAATCAAAGATACAAACACCCGAGCAGCGTTACAAAAGCAAAAGAAAAAAGGCAGAACATGGAACCATGAAAGAACGGAACATGGCAACATATTTACATGAGAAGCAAGACGCAGCTGCTCGCAGACACTAAATCTGTTCCCTTGTTGTTGTGAAGTGATGAATTCAAACATCCTGAGAGAGCCAACGAAATGACGACGCATGCAGAGAACCCTCAAATCCAGACGCATGAAAGGATCCATATGATAGATTACGTAACAGTCGTGGTCAAAAGTTGACATAATGTCAAGGCTGTCTTGAGTTTCCAATCATTTCTACAATTCTTACCTTTTTGTGATAAATTGATTGGAGCACATTCTTGTTGGTCACAAAAAAACATTCATGAAGTTTGGCTCTTTTATGAATTTATTATGGGTCTACTGAAAATGTGACCAGGTCAAAAGTTTACATTCAGCAATGTTAATATTTGGTTACATGTCCCTTGGCAAGTTTCACTACAATAAGGCGCTTTTGGTAGCCATCCACAAGCTTCTGCTTGAATTTTTGACCACTCCTCTTGATAAAATTGGTGCAGTTCAGCTAAATTTGTTGGTTTTCTGACAT